>NW_026706328.1:0-166609 GCF_029867415.1 Vicia villosa | reverse complement strand
AAAAAAAATTAGAGACTAACATATATGGCTCAGTTAAATTTTGTAAGGCAATAAATATGGACCTTTTTTTCTCAGTGACTAATTTGAGCTCTCCGTTTATTGTGAGGGACTAAAATGAAACTTCACAGGCAGTTCAGTCACAGTTCAAAAGTAAGAAAAAAACCAATTTAAAAAAAATTAGTAGAGGGACTAACATGATTCGATTAAATTTTGTAAAAAATTTAATAGAAGTGTTTTTTCTTCTCAAGGACTAATCTAACCTCTAGAGTTTTTGTGAAGAACTAAAATGAACCTTCACCTCTAAGATTAAATTTAAATTTTGTCATAATGACATATACAATATATAATCCATCAAAACTAATATGATCTTTATAAACTTCATTGGAAATTTAGTCAAATGTTATTTAGTGTCAACAAACGTCTAATTGTCAGTTAATGGTGAAATGATCAATATACTAGAATTGATTAAAAACTAACTAATCTTTAGTTATAATAGTAATTAAAATTTAAGACTTTTTGCTATATAATAATGATGAGATGGAAGTACTTTATACTCTCTCATGTAATGATCAAATAAATATACTCTATTATGTAATATAATGAGAAAGTAAATGTAGAAATGTTTTTAAATACAAAACACTAATTTAATAAAATAAAAAGAATAAGAAAACATCTATGTTATTGGATAATATAATAATGCAAATGAGTTGTTGTTGCGCCTGAAGCGTGGTATGAAAGTTGGTTCCAATGTTAAAAATCCTCTACTAAGAAAAGAAACTAAAGATGACCCAAGTGAGGATATGAAAATGCTTAGAGCACTTTGACATAATTTAATTTTCAGTTAAGAAGAAAAAATCAAGTACTTGAAATATGAAATAAAGAGATCTCGATAAATTATGTCATGGATGAAATGGAATGGAAACCGAAATTGAGATAACCAAATAAAGTCAATATTGACAATATCTTTGTATACAATATAGCGCTAAAAGTGATCAACGATAACGAGGATCATGAGTCAAAGTCTATTAAAGATTAGAGATTAAGTGAGAATTGGCCAAAATAAATATATTCAATTGAAGAAGAATTAAACTCACTTTACAAGTGACTCACTTTTGGACCTGTAGTCCGAACACCTCAAGGTGTGAAACTAATCGGATATACATGAGTTTTTGTGAAAAAGAAAAATAAGAATGATATAAAGTTTGATTTATTGCTCAATGATTTTCACAAAGACCTAAGATTGATTTTGATGAAACATATCCACCTGTAGTGGATTCAATCGGTTTTGGATATTTAATTAGCCTTGTAACACTTGAAGGGCTTCATTTGAACATGATGAATGTTATGACATATTATTTATATGGTTCACTTAATAGTGACATTTACATGAAACTTCCTGAAAGGTTCAATATACTAGAGGCACATAATTTTGGATCTCGACAAAACTACTCCATCAATTGAACAAGTTTCTCTATGGGTTGAAACAATCTGGACGCATGTGGTATAATCGCCTCAGTGAATATTTACTAAATGATGAATATACAAATAATTCAATTTGTACTTGTATTTTCATAAAATGATGTGGAAAAGTATTTGCAATAATAGTTGTCTATGTGGATGACATAAGTATTATTGGAACTCCTGAAGAGATTCCAAAAGCTATAAATTGCTTAAATAAAGAGTTTGAGATGAAGGACCTAGAAAAGACAAAATATGTCTAGGTTTGCAAATTGAGCATGTGGACAAAAGAATATTTGTACATCAAGAAGGCTATATAGAAAAATGTTTAAATGATTATATATGGACAAATGTCACATATTGCCTACTCAGATATGCTTGTTAGATCATTAGATGTGGAGAAATATCTTTTAAGGCCTCGAGAAAAGGATAAAAATTGCTTGGTCCTGAAGTACCATATCTTAGTGCAATTGGAGTACTAATGCACGTTGCTAAATATACACATCATGATATATCATTTGCGGTCAATCTATTAGTAAGATAGAATTATTCACCTACACAAAGAAATTGGAAAGCGGTCAAACATATACTTCGTTATCTTAGAGATGCAGGTTACTTGTCAGATTCTCACAATGGTAGATCAAAAAGAGGTTATTTATTTACATGTGATTGTACAACCATTTCATGGAGATCTAAGAAACAAATCATGGCAACAACTTCATAAAATCCTGCATAATTATTACCACTACATGAAGTCACTTCGAAAAAGACATTTTAAACAACGCCTACAAAGAATATCGTCTCACATGTAAATGTCTGCATCAGGGGGAGAAATACATATGTTTTGCACTCTTTTTTCCTTCACCATGGTTTTGTCCCATTGGGTTTTCCTGGTAAGGTTTTTAACGAGGCAATTCACATTCAAAGGATATTGTACTCTTTTTCCTTCACTAGAACTTTTCCCACTGGGTTTTTTCTAGTAAGGTTTTAACGAGGCATATCCTCAATGGACATCCAAGGGGGAGTGTTATGAATATTTATGTTAGTGGATGTCCATCCATCTCCTAGTTCTTCATCTTCATATTCCATACTTAATATGTGTTTAATATGTATGATTTTCTATCTCCCTTGAGTCCTATAAATAGATACTCATATTACAATGTAAAGCACACTTGGAATAAGATAAGATAATATTGCTCTCTTTCTTCTCTACCTCTCTTTGATCTCTATATAGTTTTAGTTAGTTTTATAACAATCTAAAATTTAAATTAAAAGATTCTTTGGATAGTTGCCGAGAAAAAAGAAAACAGTGGATTAAAATACTCTCTCCTACTTTTCGAAAAAGATTATGACTGTTTTATAACAATTTGTAAGATAAAAATAATCCATATTTATAAATATATTTTATTAGTTTATTATTTTTATATGTTATCATAACAGTGGATTAATATAGTCTCTCCTACTTGGTTTATATATATATATATATATATATATATATATATATATATATATATATATATATATATTGAATTTGATTGATAATAGTTCAATCTTTTATATCCTAACCTTTAGACATAGTAACGAGATGGAACTAGAACACTTATTACCTTTTTTTCGAATTCAACCTTAAATACATAGTAACGAGATGGAACTAGAACAATTATTACCTTTTTTCGTAATCAAACTTAAATAAATAAAGTTTTATTTCTCACACACACACACACACACACACAGAGAGAGAGAGAGAGAGAGAGAGAGAGAGAGAGATTTTAAAAACTGACAATTTGTCGTGTTGTAAGTCACTCACTTGCAACATAAGTAAACTGCCAATGAAACAGAATTAAAATGTCAATACTTCTTCGAACGCATATCATCTAGCCTTTGATTTCCATTAAACCGTGATCTCTTCAGTTTATTGGTTAGAATAACTGCGAGTTGCAACTTAGTCTTACATTATTTAATCTTTAATCTTTCATTGATAACTTGGTCTCTTAGGAAATATTTTCTCCCTCCTTGTCTTACTGGATGATTAACCAAATTGAATGTCGATTTTTTGTCAACTAAGAGTTTGATCTTCACAGCTTCACTAAACTTTAGTTCTTCTACAACATTTCAATCCACAATGCTTGGTAGACTACATGTGAGGTTATAACATACTTTGTCTCACAAGATGATAGAGTCATTATCCCTTGTTTCTTGAACTCCATGAAATTAGAGTTGCTCCAATCATGAACTAGTAGTACCTTGGTATACTTTTCCTATTATCTTGACCTCCCCCAATCTGAATCATAATTTTCATAGGCATTGGCCTCCCTTATAGTGTTATTGTGATTTGGCATGAGTACGCCGTGGGTTGAAGTGCCTTTGATGTATCTAAGGATTATCTTAGTTGCTAGTAGATGGCATGACCTTGGTTTCTCTATGAATCTTCTTACAAAGCCAACACTTTGACAAATATCAGGTCTAGTGTTGCAAATGTATGTTAGTGAGATAATGATTTTCCTTAAAAAAGTTGAATCTACAAGCTCATTATTTGGCCTTCTTTAGCTTTGTACCTATTTCCATGGGATTGATTGCAGGGTTGCAATTGCTCATCTTTAACTTCTTCAAGATATCTTTTGCATATTCCTTCTGGTGCGAGAAAACACCAAATTATGTGTTTATAAATTCCATTCATTTGAATATGCTAAGTTCCATAGGCCTGACATCTCGTATTCATTATTCATGTTGGTATTGAATCTTGTCACTTCAACTTCATTTAATCGTGTTACCAGTATATCATCTACATATAGGTAGCGAATGATTTGGTCTTTCTCACTTGAACCTTTTACCTACACTCCATATTCTGATGCACATTTTTGAATCCTAACTTAATGAGAAAACTGACAGTTCTTTTGTGCCATGGTCAAGGTTTTTGTTTTAATTCGTACATTGCTTTTCTTAGCCTGTACACATTTCATGCCTGCCCTATGATCTCAAAACCTAGTGATTACTTGACATAGACCTGCTCCTCTAATAGTCCATTAAAAAATGAAAAATTTACATCCATCTGATACATCTTCACCCTTTGGATGTTACAATTGCAACCAATATTCTTATGGTTCCAATTCTATAAACTGATGCATATCCCTCATTGAAGTCAATTTCAGATCTTTGAAGTAACCCTTTTGCAACTAGAATTGCCTTGTACTTGGCCATCTCACCATTTAGTATAAGCTTAAGCTTATAAACCCATTTCACATATATGGTTTTTTTTCTTGAGATATTGACCAACTCCTAGTTCAGATTCTTTTCAATTTCCTTAAGTCCATCCTTCATAGCATCTTACCAAATCTCATCTTTCAGGGCTTGGTTAAGGTTAATTGGCTTAATTTCAACCATCATGGCTTCCACAGTAGCCAACATAGCGCTGATGGATACTGTGGATGCTGAATCAGAATCTACATTAGAATCAGACTCTGACTCTGAAGAGGTATTTTCTGAACTATCTAGAGATGAGCTAGCTTCCAGTTTAGCTGAAATTCTAGAAATCAAGGATAAGCTTAGTATCAAATACAAAAAGCCGAGAAAGCTCTTTGTATATGAAACTAAGAAGCTTGAATTAGAAAATTCTAAACTCAAAGAAAAAGTTTTAAAACTATCCAAAGATGCTGAGTCATCTTCTGGTTCAGAAAAATCTATTCCAAGCTTGAACAATATTCTCAAAGAATATGACTTGAGTTTCAGGAAGTTCTTATCTAGAGGTATTGGTAGAAGTCAACTTGCCTCTATGATATATGCTGTAAGTGGAAACAAGAGAGTTGGCATAGGTTATGAGGGTGAAACCCCATACAAACTTGAACCTGTAGATGATACGAAAATTACATACAAGATATTGTATGATCAATTCAAGTATGGCCACTCCCATGATATTAGGCTCACCTCACATGCTAAAAGCTTTCACATTACACACACTAAGAAGCATGTGACACAAAATAGAAAATATCATGTTGCTCAACCTAAGGAATATCATGTTGTACCTCCTGTTGTTTATCATGCTAAACCCAAGTTCAATCAGAACTTGAGGAGAACTAACAAGAAAGGACCCAAGAAAATGTGGGTACCTAAGGAGAAGATAATTTATGTTGCAGATATCCTTGGCAGCAAAGAAGACAAAGCAAAACATGTCATGGTACCTGGACTATGGGTGCTCGCGGCACATGACAGGAAAAAGGTCTATGTTCCAAGACTTGGTGCTTAAGTCCGATGGTGAAGTCAAGTTTGGAGGAGATCAGAAGGGCAAGATTATTGGCTCAGGAGCCATAAGTATTGGTAACTCTCCTTCCATAACTAATGTACTTCTTGTAGATGGATTAGCTCATAACTTATTGTCCATAAGTCAATTAAGTGACAATGGTTATGACATAATCTTCAATCAAAAGTCTTTCAAAGCTGTAAGTCAGAAGGATGGCTCAATCCTATTTACAGGCAAGAGAAAGAACAACATTTACAAGATTGATCTTCAAGATCTTAAGAATCAGAAGGTAACTTGTCTTATGTCTGTTAGTGAAGAGTAATGGGTCTGGCACAGAAGATTAGGCCATGCTAGTTTGAGAAAGATTTCTCAGATTAGCAAACTAAATCTGGTCAGAGGACTCCCTAATCTGAAATATAAATCAGATGCTCTTTGTGAAGCATATCAGAAAGGGAAGTTTTCCAAACCTGCATTCAAGTCTAAGAATGTTGTTTCTTCCTCTAGGCCGCTAGAACTTCTGCACATTGATCTGTTTGGCCCAGTCAAAATAGCATTTGTCAGAGGGAAGAAATATGGATTAGTCATCGTAGATGATTATAGCAGATGGACATGGGTAAAGTTCTTGAAACACAAGGATGAGTCTCATACAGTATTCTTTGATTTCTGCATTCAGATCCAATCTGAGAAAGAGTGTAAAATCATAAAGGTCAGAAGTGATCATGGTGGCGAATTTGAGAACAGATTCTTTGAGATTTATTTCAAAGAAAATGGTATTGCCCATGATTTCTCTTGCCCTAGAACTCCACAGCAAAATGGAGTTTTAGAGCGAAAGAATAGGACTCTACAAGAAATGGCCAGAACCATGATCAACGAGACCAATATGGCTAAGCATTTCTGGGCAGAAGCAATAAATACTGCATGTTATATTCAGAATAGAATCTCCATAAGACCTATTCTTAATAAGACTCCTTATGAATTATGGAAGAACAGAAAGCCCAACATTTCTTATTTTCATCCTTTTGGATGTATATGTTATATTCTGAACATTAAAGATCGTTTGAGTAAGTTTGATTCTAAGGCACATAAGTGTTTTCTTCTTGGGTATTTTGAACGCTCAAAAGGCTACAGAGTATACAATACTGAAACATTGATTGTTGAAGAATCAATCAATATCAGATTTGATGATAAGCTTGGTCTTGAAAAGCCAAAGTAGTTTGAGAATTTTGCAGATATTGAAGTGTCTAACTCAGAAGCTGAAGATCCTAGAAGCAAAGCATCAGAAGATCAAGTTGCTGCTTCATTAGAAAATCTCAGAATTTCTGAAAAGCCAACTATCAGAAGATCTTCTAGACTCACCTCTACTCACTCAGAAGATGTTATCCTTGGGAAGAAAGAAGATCCTATCAGAACCAGATCATTCCTTAAGAACAATGCAGAATGTCAATTTGGTCTAGTATCTCTTATCGAGCCAACTTCTATTGATCAAGCTCTGGAGGATGCTGACTGGATAATTGCCATGCAAGAAGAACTCAATCAGTTTACAAGGAATGACGTATGGGATCTTGTTCCTAGACCAAAAGGATTCAACATCATTGGAACCAAGTGGGTCTTCAGAAACAAGCTAAGCGAAAAAGGAGAAGTTATAAGAAACAAAGCCATACTGGTTGCTCAGGGCTATAGTCAGCAAGAAGGCATAGACTATACAGAAACCTTTGCACCAGTGGCCAGGTTAGAATCTATTCCCTTGTTAATCTCTTTTGCCACTCAACATAACATCACTCTATATCAGATGGGTGTTAAAAGTGCCTTCTTAAATGGTTAAAGAAATCATTATATGGCCTGAAGCAAGCTCCTAGAGCTTGGTATGAAAGATTAAGTTTTTTCCTTCTGGATAATGGTTTCACTAGAGGACAAGTGGATACTACTCTCTTTTGTAAAACCTTTAAAAAAGGATATTTTAATCTGCCAAATTTATGTTGATGATATTATCTTTGGAACCTCTAATGCTACACTTGGAAAGGAGTTTGCTAAGTCTATGCAGGCTGAGTTTGAAATGAGCATGATGGGAGAACTCAAGTACTTCCTTGGGATCCAGATCAATCAAACTTCTGATGGAACGTATGTTCATCAAACCAAGTATGTGAAAGAACTTCTGAAGAAGTTTAATCTTTCAGAAAGCAAAGAAGCAAAAACTCTTATGCATCCAACGTGTGTTCTAGGTAAGGATGAGGTAAGTAAGAAGGTAGATCAGAAGCTCTACAGAGGTATGATTGGATCTCTTCTATATCTTACTGCTTCTAGACCTGATATTTTATTCAGTGTTTGTCTGTGTGCAAGATTCCAATCAGATCCTAGAGAATCTCATTTAACAGCTGTTAAGAGAATTCTGAGGTATCTGAAAGGTACTACTAATGTTGGTTTAGTCTATAGAAGATCTGAAGAATACAACTTAGTAGGATTTTGTGATGCTGATTACGCTGGAGATAGAATTGGAAGGAAAAGTACTTCTGGAAGTTGTCAATTTCTTGGAAATCACCTGGTCTCCTGGTACAGCAAGAAGCAAGCTACCGTTGCCCTCTCTACAACAGAAGTAGCATATGTTGCTACTGCTGGATGTAGTACACAGATACTCTGGATGAAGAGTCAGCTAGAAGATTATCAGATATATGAGAGTAACATTCCTATCTTCTGTGATAATACTTCTGCTATATGTTTATCCAAGAATCCAATCTTACATTCCAAAGCTAAACATATTGAGATTAAACATTATTTCATTAGGGACTATGTTCAGAAGGGTGTTCTATCTTTAAACTTTGTTGATACAGACCATCAATGGGCTGATATCTTTACAAAACCCCTTGCTGAAGATAGGTTTAAGTTCATTCTGAAGAATATCAGTATGGATTTATGCCCAGAATGAAAGGATGAGAAGTTCTGATATATGAACTAGATTTAAAATGATAAGTTTCTTTTATAAGAAGTTCTGATGGTTAGTCAGTTAGATATTTTGATTCTGTTATTACTAACGTTTCATATGTCTAAGTTGATTCAGAATCTCTTTTAAAGCAAAACAGCTGTCACTAGCTATTCCAGAAGATGAACACGTGTTCACTCTAAAGGGACAAGCATGTGTGCAGTTGATGAGACGCCGCCCTATGTAACTGTGCAAATCATTTCAAATATCACGTTTTTCCTAACGTCACTCAAAATTAAATGCATTGATTTTCTGCATTTCGTAACTGTTCATTCTCAGAATTTAATTACATTTAGTTTTCAAATCCGTGTCTTTTTAAACCGCCCTCTCATATCATTCTCTCTTTTACGCATTCATTCTCTTCTTTGTGTATGCATTTCTGCAATCTTTTTGCCCTATTCTCTTACCCTAAAAGAAAAACCAAGAATCTCAGCAAAGTGTCAATGGCTGCTTCTTCATCTCAAATTGCTGGTTCTTCGTCTCAACAACAACAACAACAAGAACAGGAACAAGAACTCATTCCAATGATCACTTGCTCTATTCCTCGGGATCAGTTGGAGGTTATATGTGAACTGATGGTTGATGTTGATAATCTGGAAGAACATCAAATCGACATCAAAGACAATTTGGTTTTTCAAAATTGGTCATCTTTGTTTCTTGAATTCTGTGGACCGGTATATCCAGACCTTGTAAAGGAATTCTGGGTTCATGCTTTTGTCATCCCTAAAGCAATTGTTTCATTTGTTCATGGAAGGTTCTTCTCAATCACTGAAAACTTATTGAGAATGTTGTTTGACTTGATGAATGCTGAAGGTGAGACTGAAGCAACTTTAAGAACAAATTGGGATGCAGTCTACAATGAAATCTTTACTGATGGAAAGAAATCAACTAGAGTGAAAGATCTGAAGGACATATACAAAGTATGGACAAAGATTCTGCTAGGTTGTTTTTACCACAGGAAATCAACCAGTTCTTCTGATTTCGTTAACAGCAATCAACAATACATCATGTATTGTCTTGGTACGAACAAGAAGGTTGATGTTACCTACATAATTTTCAATCACTTATGGAATGTTGTAAAGGACTCTCGAGATGAGAGCAAATCAAAGAAGAAAGGAAATGTTATTCCTTTTGGAAGGATCATTACCAATCTTCTGGTTCAAACCAAGATGGTTGAAGAGTTGGAAAATGCTGGAATAGTCAAGGATCTTTATACAATCAATGGGAGTGTCTTGAATGCTACTTCTTTGAAGAAAATGGGTCTTATTCAAGCTATTGGTACTTCTCCTAAACCAGATCCAAATGTCAGAAACAGAAGAGGTCCAGTTCTTGCTGAGTTTGAGTTGTTCTTTCTCAATGAACAGCCAGATATTAAGGTACATTACCTTAATATTCTAAAACAGGATGGTTCTGTGGATAATAAGATGAGGACAAGCAGGAAGAAGCTTCCATCTACCAAGGATGGTATTGTAGAAGAATTACCAGAAGCTGCCTCTCAAAAAGAAAGAAGGAGAAAGCGTAAGCAAGATGTTCCTTCTATCAGTAAGGAGAAGAGTACTGAAGAAAACGTTGCTGAAGAAAATAACGAAGTCTTTGTTGAAGAGGAGAATAAGAAACAAGAGAATATTCTTGAAAAGAAAAGAAAGAAAAAGGATGATGAGAAGGACGTAGAGAAGAATAAGAAAAAGAAAGATAAGAAGAAGAAAAAGAAAGTTGAAAAGGAGACTGTTGAAGGAGAATAGAAGACGAATGAAGAAGTAAATCAGGCAGAAGAAGAGAAGAAGGAAGCTGGGAACAAGAGAGCAATTGCTCTAGGCAAGCTGAAGGATGGTTATGAGAAGAAGAAGCGAAAGAGACTTGAAGCTGATTCTGAAAGATCTCACAAGAAATCTAAAGGTGTGTCAACATCTGTACCAGCAGAAGTTCCAAAACCATCTCAACCAGAAATACAACCAGAAAAAGCCTCCACCATATCACCTTCAACCACCAATGTTCTCATCCCTCCTCCTTCACCTAACACCAATTTTGCTTATGACCACCCAAATTCTGAACCCATTCTTGATGTTCAACCCCTTCAAACCCTCTTTCCCCCTCACACAAATATCTCCACCTCTCAACCTCCTCCTCATTCAAACTATGACCCTGTTACCTAACCTGTTCCCAACAATGAAAATGCATCAGAATCTCCAAATTCTGATTCTTTACATGCATTGTTCCGTGCCTGTAACTTCACCCCTAAACCTCGTCCTGACCCTGCCTTTTTCAACCTTGAATCTGAAGATGAAGCTGAGCCTCTGCTTTCTCTTGATAGAGAACCTGAACCTGAACGATTACGTGGTCTCCATCCTGGGTCAACCACTCCGTAGTTTAAGGGGAGACGCGGTTTTTTAGGGAGTACGTGGACTCCAGTTGATCCAGAGGGTTAGGGATGAGGTGATCCGGAGGGTTAGGGATGAGAAAACCCTACGAGGAGGAGGGTCCTCGGAGGAAGTAGCTCGCGAGGAGCGGGCGGAGGTGCTCGATCCGAGACTTTACTTGAAACAAGCCTTGTTCTGCTCCGAAGTAGCGGAGTCGACCGGTCGAGAGTCGCGGGCACGAGTGTGTGACGGGTACCACTTTGATGTCGGGGAGTGTTGTCTTTATGGGCTGATGATGATTTGAGCCTTAGTCTGTTTGGGCCAAGCGCCGGCCCAGTCCAGAACTATATATATATATATATATATATATATATATATATATATATATATATATATATATATATATATATATATATATATATATATATATATATATATATATAAGTTTAAAGGTAGTGCACTGACAGTGTAAACTAACTTTACACATACAACCAATCAAAATCCTTACACTTGCCGTGTCATATTAGTTTTTTAAAATTACTTAATTAAAATTGTGTCAACCAATCACAACCATGTATCCAATTACATGATAATTGATTTGATTTATTATATCAGTTGCTGGGATTAAGTCTCAACATTCCTAACATTATTTGCAAGTTCTATGTCTTTGAGATTTTTTGCAGGATTGAAGATATTCTGAAAAAGCTCAACATAAAGAAGCAAATATATGAGGAAAGGCAATTCTATAAAGAAGCATGCTCTTGAAAAATTGAAGCAAGCTTAGTGCTCTGAAGCTTCAAGATCAGAAGCAAGAAGAATAATGTTCTAATAGTCATTCGTAGAATGCTCTGATGTTCACGATTGAGAATATGCTCTGATACATTTTCTTCATATTATATGCTCTGATATATGTTATTCTTTAAGAATGCTCTGATACATGACAGCTATCAAGAATGCTCTGACATATTCACGTTATGCTCTGATACATTCATGTTCTGATATTTTTTGTCTAGTATGTTCTAAAACATTTCAGGATGTAAAGATGCTCTGATGATGCTCTGATACATTCAAGAATGTTCTGATTCAATCAAGCATGCTATGACAACTAAGAAGAAATTCAAAGCTCTGAAGCTGTCCTATGGAAGCAAGAAGCAGAAGCTCTGAATTTTTTGAAGTTCTAGGCGAAGTGAAAGTCTCTGCTGAAATGAAAAATACTCAGGGAAGTCTTTTATTTATAAATTCTTTCAGTATTTATTTCAGGGGGAGATTGTTAATCTCAGGGGGAGACATGTTCACACACTCTGATTATATGCTTATGCTATATCTGTGTTATTGTCTTTTGTCATCTGATATTCTGATTGCAAATTCATATCAATTATATATGTTTTTGTCATCATCAAAAAGGGGGAGATTGTTAGAACAAGATTTGTTCTGATCAATATTCTTGTTTTGATGATAACAATGTATATGAATTTTGTATAAGACAATGTGGTACTCTAATCCTATGCATTTTCCATTTCAGGAAATATATAATGAGTGTGCCCAATTCAGCGCTAAGAAGCACTGACTCAGAAGGTTCAGGATTGCAACATCAGAACATGCTCTCGCAAGACATCAGAAGATGGTCAAGCAGAATCAGAACATGGTCTATGAAGCATCAGAAGAACTTGAGATCAGAAGCAGAAGCACTGAAGTTCTTATGGTATCACGCTGAAGCACTTCAAAGTCAGAAGACAAGAAGATGCTCTGCACCAAGCTGTAACTCTGATTCTGATTATTCAAACGTTGTTTTCACAAAATCTGATATCAGAAGTTAGTACTAGATGACAGGCTACAAAGTCTAATCTCAGACTGACAAAAGGAACGTTATAAGCTACAAAAGGCAAAGTCAGTAAAAGCAGAGAAAAGCATGGCTCGAGGTAGTTGACAAAATAGTGAAAACATTTAATGCAAAGCTGTCCAGTCATGCAACGCATTAAATGCAGTTCAACGGTCATCTTCTCAAAATTCCTATAAATATGAAGTTCTGATCATAAGCAATAAAAAACAACTCTTGCAAGAATACCAAAACGCTGCTGAAATCAAAACATACGAACTTCGTCTTCAACTCACATTCATTGTAATATTTAGTGAGTGATAAGATTAGAACTTAAGAGAAATATCACAGTTGTGATTATAGCTTTCTAAGAAGCATTTCAATACTCTTGTAAACATTTATTTTACATTCATTTGTAAAAGGTTCCTAGAGTGATCAGTGAGATCAGTAGACTCTAGAAGGCTTAGAAGTTTCTAAGTGGTAATTTCCTAGAGTGATCAAGGTGTGATCAGTATACTCTAGAAGACTTAGAGTGTTTCTAAGTGGACAACCATTGTAATCAAGATTGATTAGTGGATTAAATCCTCAGTTGAGGTAAATCACTCTAAGGGGGTGGACTGGAGTAGTTTCGTTAACAACGAACCAGGATAAAAATATTGTGTTCATTGTTTTTATCTTAAGAGTTTTTAAAGTCACACTTATTCAAACCCCCCTTTCTAAGTGTTTTTCTATCCTTCACATTCCCCGTTCCATTCATATCTGTTCCATATTTATGTATTTTTATTACTATCCTTTTTATTATTGGTTTATAAAATTCCGCATATTTCTAATCCATTTCATAATTTTTGTCCTAATCATCATTATTTTGAACTCAATGATAAAATTTCCAATGATATGCACATAGAATGACAAACCAATCAGTTAGGTAGTCATCACACATTAAGCCTATTTTTCAACTAACAACTTAAATTTCTTGAACTGAGTAAGTACTTCATTTTTATTCTCCATCAAGTATATCTATGTATACTTGGTGAATTCATTATTAAAAGTTAGAAAATAGCAGGTACCTCTCATTGAATTTACTTTAAATGGCCTACTTACATCTAAATGAATAATCTGTAACTTGTGCTTTAACTTCATAGGCAAGTAATACTTGAATAATTCCTTGTCAACCTGGCTACACAAAATCCTTCACATAATTGCCTTTTACTTTTAATCTGAGGAAGGCCTTACACCATTTTATTCATATACATTAGGCTAGAAGTTTTAAAATATAGATGTTCGTACCTTTGATGCCAAATCCAATTTTGATCCATAATCATGGTTGATGCTAGACATTTGTGGTGAAACATGTTGATCATTATTTTGAAAGACCTATTATTTTACAATGGTGCTTTCAAAATTAGTTTGGAATTTGCACCAAACACCTTCAGTTCCTTGTCCTTTAGCCTCATGGTGTAGGTCTTGTCAAGAAGTTGGAGCAAACTAATCAGGTTTCTTGCCATTGAAGAAACTTATATCACATCACTTATTATTACTTCTTGTCCATCATTCTTTTTCACAATAATATTCCTTATTCTCTAAGATGTGGCTTTTATATTATCACCAAATCTTATCTCTCTTATTACTAATTTATCAATCTTGACAAAACAATCTTTATTTCTTGTCCTGTGATTGCTCAGCCCGTGTAAAGATACAATCTTTATTTCTTGTCCTGTGATTGCTCAGCCCGTTTATCTTGGCCATTAATAACAAATCATCAAAGTTATTATTGCATGCATGTGAAAATAATGCTTCTTCTTTGTAACTTGAATTAGATTCTTTATTGAAGTAGAAATATCTTGCATAATGGCCAAACTTTTGGCAACCCTAGCATTGCACTTCCTTCATATCAACCTTCTCGGATTTTTTATTGTGAGAGACACTATTATTGCTTGTCTTTCCTTGATCATTCCACTTCTTCTTCCAATTTTCTTTCCCTTTGTTGATATTTGAGGAATCTTCTTTCATTTTCTTAAAGAACTTGTCTTACAGAGCTTGTATTGTGACATTATCAGAATTCCTTTACTTCGACCTTATCTCATTAGCCTCCAATGATACT
Source organism: Vicia villosa (assembly GCF_029867415.1). Taxonomy (NCBI): domain Eukaryota; kingdom Viridiplantae; phylum Streptophyta; class Magnoliopsida; order Fabales; family Fabaceae; genus Vicia; species Vicia villosa. The sequence continues at coordinate 151,669 of NW_026706328.1, read as the reverse complement.
TCCAATTTTTCAAGCTCCATCTTAAACATGTCCTTGGATTCTTCAATTGTTGCGACTATGTGATAAATTTTAGCTGTTAAGGCTCTCAATAATTTCTCAACCTTTTACTATTAAGTGATCTTCTCAAAACGTGACTTCACCTGATTTGTCAGCAACACCAACCTTGAGAATAAATTTGCAACTTCCTCACCATCATTCATCTATGTGTTCTCATATTTCTTTCTCAAAGATTGCGGCTTCACCTTCTTCAATTTCTCATACTCTCTATACAACTTCTAGACTATATCACACACACCCTTAGTCATTTCTTCATCAATAACCTTCTCAAAGGTGTTTGGATCCACACATTAATGGATAAAGAACAAGTTGTTCCCATCTTTCTTTCTCCATTCAGGAAGAACAACCTTTTGTCCCTTAATTGCATTTGACTTCCAATGCAAGCAAGTTATCATGCATGATTTCATGAACTTTTGAAAATATCAATATGACCTTGATTTATGTGCACCATATATCATAATGTTCTCCTTGGAATATTAGTAGATGTGAAACAAATTGATTAGAGGTTTTGTTTTCATTTTCCATTATTAGAAGTTTGGGTCTAACATATGCTCTTGATACCAATTTGTTAAAATTACTTGTTTTGTGAGATAATGAACATTGAGAGAGAGGGGGGGAGGGATATCAAATTAGGTTTATTCTAATTGAAATTAGAGAAGAGAAAAATTTGATATATTGATGTTATTCAATTACATTAAATGGCAAATATATATATATGATCGTACCTAATCAGATGGATCTTCAAGGCCTGCAAGGAACTGGATCTTCTGTGAACTGGGGGGTGTACAAGGTACTCCGATGTCAAAGTGAGAAGAAGGAACAAACGGAGCGCAAGTACAAGGTAAGAGAGAATGAATGAAGTTACCTGCCCCTCTAGTGAAAGAGGGTATTTATAACCCCCAGCGCTGGGCCAAGATCTCGCTATTGGACTGGATGTCCAAGCCCAATTTGGAGACTGCCAGGATTCTATGTGGATAGTGGAGACCAGTACGTGGTCTCCATCCTGGGTCAACCACTCCGTAGTTTAAGGGGAGATGCGGTTTTTTAGGGAGTACGTGGACTCCAGTTGATCCAGAGGGTTAGGGATGAGGTGATCCGGAGGGTTAGGGATTAGAAAACCCTACGAGGAGGAGGGTCCTGGGAGGAAGTAGCTCGCGAGGAGCGGGCGGAGGTGCTCGGTCCGAGACTTTACTTGAAACAAGCCTTGTTCTGCTCCGAAGTAGCGGAGTCGACCGGTCGAGAGTCGCGGGCACGAGTGTGTGATGGGTACCACTTTGATGTCGGGGAGTGTTGTCTTTATGGGCTGATGATGATTTGAGCCTTAGTCTGTTTGGGCCAAGCGTCGGCCCAGTCCAGAACTATATATATATATATATATATATATATATATATATATATATATATATATATATATATATATATATATATATATATATATATATATATATATATATATATATATATATATATATATATATATATATATATAAGTTTAAAGGTAGTGCACTGACAGTGTAAACTAACTTTACACATACAACCAATCAAATAAATTTTAATTAAGTAATTTAAATTTCTTAGAAATTTAAATGTTTTAAAAAATTTCTAACTATCTTGTTCAAATACACTCTAAACCAAATACACTCTAAACCTGTGAGTCTAAATTCAATTAATATGGATTTTTTCGTCAAAATTGAAGCGAGTTCGGGTGGATGCCGTGAATAGAGGTTTTATTGCCATGATTATTATAAACATGTGACATTTTGAAATTATATCATATCCACTTAAATGTAGACACTTAATCATTTATTTTTGCTTTTCAAAAGATGCTAGTATTGCATTGCAGTACAAAACATATTTCTTGAGGGTGCAGTACAAAACATCAACAGATCAACCTACTTGGAAAAGAAAAAGATGTGGCCTATTGGAAGCTAACATTTAAGCTAGCATACACAGCACCTAATAGGCTAATAGTTAAAAAAAGATCACATTCTAGAGAAAAATATAACAACGGGGCTTTTCAAAAGGTAGGTGTGAGTGCGACATATAATATTTTTTGACATATGCATATAAATACTTGTATTTTTGATAAATAATAAGTAAATAATGTTTTCTTAAGTGGGAGACACGAATAATACAATCTAGATATGTATTTGAATATTTATTTAATTAATTGAAAGGACGATATCAATCTTTTGTTGTTGTTGTTGAAAAGCAACATATTTAAGCTCAGGACCCACTCAATCAATACAGAGACTCAATTCTAATTTTAAAAATAGATTTAAATTTAAAATATAAATATAATTATAATAATTATTAAAAACACATAAAAATTATATTTATGTATTAATCAATAATATATTTAATTATAATTATTTTGAGTTTTGATCTATTTCAATTTTTGTATGTATTGAATTTTTATTAAGGCATTTTTTTGATTATTGAATTTTTATTATAACATTTTTTATTTATTTAGATTAATCTGTATGAAAAAAATTGAACCTTTTAAAATTTGAGGTCTGCGCTGTAGCATTTCCTGCACATGCATAGGGTCGGTCCTCTTTACGTCAAACTATATTCTTTTGTTGTTGAAATTTCAAAAATTAACTCGTTATAATTTCAAAAATTAACTCGTTATATTATAATATGTAATTCTTTTTCGTATAATCAAACCATTTTATTTGAAAAGGTATATTAATTTGTAATAGTATTTTTTTTCTTAATTATACTCGATTTAATGATATTATATTGAAGTTTTATATTTTATTGTTAGAATGATTTTAAAATAAACGAGGTGAAGATTTTATTATTGAAAATGATAAAAAAAAATATAATTTTATGGGTTTTTTCATTTGAAATAATATTATTGTTCAAAATAAATAGACTTAGAGTTGGTTTTTTCTTTGGCCACCTATCTATGGGGGTCACCTCCAGCGAAAATTTCAAAATACCCCTGCTTCAGAAATGAACTTCCGAAGCGCTTTTTTATTTTAAAAAATTTCCTTAATTCGGAAGTGCATCTCCGAAAACACCCCATGGGGGGTGCCTTCGGAGATGAACTTCCGAAAACACCTCATGGGGGGTGTCTTCGGAAATGAACTTCCGAATTATGCAGAAACTGTGTTTTTTTTTTATGTTTTTTCATAACAGTCTCGCATTTTAATTAAACGCAAACGCCAAATAAAATAAGCAATAGATAAACTGAAAATACTAATATGATAAATAAACAAAAAAAAATACTAATCCGATGAAAATAATATATACAAACCGAAAAAAATAAAAATAGTGTGCTAAAGATACAATCCGATAACAAAAAATATATAAACCCGACCACTACTGGGTGTGCCTAAACCTCTCCCCCTGAGACCTCCTCTGCCGCCTGTATGTCGCCGCACGGTCCGCATCAGTGACGATCATCTCCATCACGGCGACTGCCTCTGGACCGCCCCGCTCCACGATACCTCGATCCAACGCGTCCCGCCCAAGCATCGATATCCGCTGGCAGATCGGCATGAGATCAATGGCGTGATCATCCTCGGCCTGCTGGTTCTCCAGGATCTCCTCGTGTGCTGGCCTAGGAGCGCCGGGAATGTCGGGTCTCAGAAGAGGATGTGACACCCGGTAGAACCATGTGACGTATCCCTCCTCACTGTGCCAGTCCTGGGTGACCCGAGTGAGACGGTACTCCAGCGGTACCACATGATCCTCCCAATGCTCCCATATGGCAGTGAGCTGCACTCGGGTCACAGTGTCGGGAGCAGCCTCAAAGGGTGACCTGGGTATCCGCTGCACGAATCCGAACTGACGCATGCACCGCTCAGGGAGATATCGAACCATGATGCCGGTCCCGCATGCCAACCAGCCTGAATATAGAGCAATGCCGTCAAAGGGGACAATCTGAGCGTAGTCGACGAACGGCCTCCAGGTGACGTCGTCGTGCATCGTGCGGTCCAAGTACAGACAGTATGGTCCCACCGCATCGTTCCCCCTCTGGAGGGCGTATCTGGCGGCCCTGGGCATGGCGTCCACGTACGCAGGATCTATGTGAAAGTCGTGAATGCGGGAGAAGTAGGAGATGATCCAGCTCTGAAACAGAAACAAGATAATGTATTAAAATTAAATACGAAACATATATAAATAAATAAATATGATAATGTATTAAAATAAAACGTACCGTAAGCAGTGTGCAGGATCCGACCAACTGCCTCGTCCTCCAGTTGGAGGCCTCATTCAGCTTCTGGTAGAGATATGTCAGAGTAGCTGACCCCCAGTTCCACTGCTGAACGGTATCCAGGTCCATGAAATAGCGGAGGTAGTCCATGTCGACGTACCTGGCACTCTTGTCCACAAAGCATGCAACGCCTACCACATGCATGTACCAGCACCGGAGAGCGCAGCCGCGGTGGTACTCCCTGAATAGGTCGTTATCCTCCTGCTCGGCCTCGGCCGCCGCGTCCAGGTGGAACTCAAAATAGATGCTCAGTGTAGTGAACCGGACATGAGGCCCACAAGTCGTGACGCACTCAAAGTGAGCAACCTCGTGCGGCAGGCCCAAATAGTGCATCATCCACTCAATGGCCTCGACCCTCTAGATCCTGGAGTGGTCCAACAGCGGCCCCCTAATAGGCAGGTGGAGAAGACACTGGACGTCATGCAAGGTGATCGTCAACTCCCCCACCGGCAAGTGGAAAGAAGACGTCTCCTTGTGCCAGCGCTCCACAAATGCCCCCTGCATGCCGGTGCTGATGGTGGTGTACCCGGTCATGCAGAGCCCGCTAAGCCCTGAACCTCGCACATGGTCGTTAAACCACTGAGCTGCTGGTTTAAACAGACCGAAAATCTTCCTGGAGTGGTTCACCATTTTCAATGGCTCTCTCTCCTGTTACAAAAAAAAACAAATAAGCGAGAAATAAACGGTAAAATTATAAAAAATGGTGACAAATAAACGGCTAAGTTAAAAAAATACCTCTCCCTCCCAGATCCGCCGAGCAACGTGATCCTGGTAGTGAATCAGCAGGGAAGTGTCAAAAGGCCCTCCCGGATAGCTATCCACCTCCTGCTCCTCCTGCTCCTCCTCCTCCCCGACTGGAGGGTCAACATCCGGTATGACCTCCTCCTCCTCCTCCTCATCCTCATCCTCCTCCTCTCGCTGGCGGGAAGAAGATACCCGAGCCAGCCTACTCCTAGAGCCTGAAGCAGATGAACTCTCCACCAAGTCCTGTGGAACGTGCACACAGCGTCCCCGGCCCCGACCGCGTGTCGACGCCAGCTGCGCCGCCGCCCGCTCGCGTCTAGCCGACGCAGTCTGGAACTCCCTGCCCTGTCTGATGCGTGCTGGTTGGTTGCCTGACATGTTCCTGTAAACAATCGAAATCGATTAATATGCGAGACAAATGAAAAAACAAAAAAAATGCACTTCTGATACAGTTCGGAAGTTCATTTCCGAAACTGGGATGGAGGTGTTTTCGGAAATGAACTTCCGAAACACCCCTGCGCAGAGCTTTTCTGCAACCTACAATGGCAGACCCCAAAATCAAACTTTAAACCTATGTCTACACATTCTAAACATCCTAAATACCAGTACCAACCTAACCTAATACATATTTTCCTATTTGTAAACACCCTAATATCAATTTTAAGCATAGATCTAAAACTCATAATGCTTACCGAATGAAGAGGTTGGAGTGCTTTTTAATATAGTATAGGAAGCTTGTTGGAGCCTTTGATGTTGCCTTGGAAGTCTTTTAACAAAATTTCGCCTTTGGTGTTGTTTGATGTTGGATTAGGGTAAATGAATGGGGGAGGGGGAGTGTTCTGCTTAATCTGCAGAACGCGCATTGTTTCGGAAGTTCATTTCCGAAATGCTGTTTTCGGAAATGAACTTCCGAAATGAGACAATTTTTTTTAAAAAAAAGGCGCTTTCGGAGATGAACTTCCGAAAACACCTTTTTTATGCAGTTCGGAAGTTCATTTCCGAAGTCAGGGGTAGTTTGGGTTTTTCACCAGAGGTTAACTAGAAGGTTGGGAGGTTGGCAAAGAAATTTTCTTAGAGTTTAGTTGTTGTCGATGAATGTCATCTTAAATATGTTTATCATATTCTTTTTATACAAGTAGAGTTTATTTTAATCATTTCTTTTAAAATTGTGTCACTATTACGAAGAAGTAATTTAATCTTAGTTGAGAAAATGTTTTTATTTTGATTTATTGGATGAGGTTAAGAAGGATGTCATGAAAAATATATTATTTTTTTCTTTTAGTCGAGCTTCTAATCAAGGGAAAAAGTTTTACTGATTAACAATGTTTTTTTATATTTTTGAAAATACCTCTCAGTTGTAAAAATACTCGATGTGATATATATATATATATATATATATATATATATATATATATATATATATATATATATATATATATATATATATATATATATATATATATATATATATATATATATATTACATTATTTTTATTTTAATTAATAAAATACAAATTTGTGGACAAATTTTGAATTTTTTATTATTATCATTTTGAACCTTGACGAAAATCAAATATAAAGTTTTATTGCACACTTATGTACGATATCTTTTCGATTGTTTGCATATAGTTGTTTCTGGGATAAAATTAACAAATGTTAAATAGAGAAAATAATTTATCAATTACAAAATAAGAGATTATGTAAGGAATATCAACCTTGAACTAATACTATTTTTTAATCTTGCAATCCATCTTAGATATTGATTCCACACTTTTTAAGTTTGTATTTCAATATTTTCTATTTAAATGATTTCATTATCAATGTTTGACTTTCACAACGTTACATCCAAGATATATACTTGTGACATTCGCGTTCCAATTGGTTGGTGAGAATTCCAAGCAAATCACAAATGTTTCTTGTGGATTGTTGTGTTGTCAATGTTTTGAGCATTGTTACTTTATAAATGGACGATAAAGATTCATTTATAGACAAACTTTAGTTACTTTTCCCCTCATATCTTAATGACGAAAATTGAGGTGATAAGTTATTTCTTTTTTAAATAAAAAATAAAATAAAATAAGAAGTTTTCTCTGGGCGGATAAATCAACCGAGGTAATAGATAACTTATATTACAAAAAAATTGGTGGACGAAAAATAAATTGAAAAGGAAGCAGTAACATGTATTATTTCCCTTTTTTAATTTTTTTACCATTCACTAATTTTTTATGGGTTACAAAGTCGTCTCAAGTTTTTGGAGGTCCTGCGTAGGTTAGCCATAGTTTAACTATGACAAAATAATGAGAAGTCATTTTTCATCACGATTTAACCTGATAAATATTCTATGAGGCCCTAATTAGCTATAATTTAACCTTGATAAATTTCAGACCATGTGCAGTAGTCCACCTTGCACGTCCTCAAAGACGACCTTAATGAGTTGTGATATCTTCTCAATTTTTATTATCTAAAGAATTTGAATTTGAATATTAATGTCAAGTTTCAAGGAGATCCATTTATCGAATAAAGTGAAACTTTACATTAATATTCAAACAAAAAAATTTCAAGGTCCTGTTTTGTGAAAGTGAAACAACAACATTATTATCTTACAATTCACCTTCTTTTTTTTTGGGTTGCAATATCTTCTCATCATGATTAAAAATATGTTTCTCAATACTGTCAGCCAAGGAAAATAATAAATTATTGAATTTTTTTCTTGAATGGCAATAATGAGAAATTATTCTCAAATATAACAATGGATTGCAAGAGGTCGAATCAACAACAACAACAACAACGATATTTTGTGAGATAGATTGCAAGAGAAGAAAAATATTTTGTTCAAGGTTGGTAAAATTAGCTTATTCAATGCATGGATGTAACAACTAACAACAACAACAACAACAACAACAATAAGAATAACAACAACAATAACAACACGAACAACAACTAAAGAACAACAACAATAATAACAACAACAACTACACACAACCTTGAAAGATTTCCTAATTTATTAAGAAACCTTAAAATATTTTTCTGTCTTGGAATCCATCCAGAGAAAGAAGTTTACGAGTTTGAAATGGCATCAGATGAGTTAGGTTAAGGGAAAAACTGAATAAACTAATGCTTTTATAGACAAAACAAGATAATCTTTCTCCTCGGTTGGTATTCTAATCAAAGAGATGGCTTAGTATTTAAATAAAAATAAAATAAAAAATGGTGTCATTATAAAAGAAATAAAAACATAAACTGCAATTGTTGAGATTCAAAGTGTATCCCTTAGTTGTTTTCCCCTCATTTATTTATATCAACCAAAGGGATAATTTAAGTATGATCAACCTAGGGATTATACCTCGTTTTTTATTGGATGATATGAAAGTTTTGTCAATAAATATATTATTTTTAGTAGTGTGTATTTCTTCAAAAATGTCTCACTTTACTTGGGCGTTCTTTCAAAATAGACTGTCAACCAAGGATATTTTAAAGCGTCGTGGTTTTTTAAATGTAATACTCATTTCTTCAAGTACACTTACACGCTCATACACTCTTCTTAAAAGACTATTCATAGGCTCCTTATTCTTTTTGTCATAAACTCTCATTTAACTGTAAACAAACTTTCTTTCAAACTGTAGTTTGATCTTTGCCTTAATAGACCAGTTGATCAGAATTTTTAAGAAGTTTAAGATTAGTGTGTCTTAAAGGTTTTAAGTTAGTCACTCGCGATTAGCTTGTGCATAGTAATAATCTTGAGATTATTGGATTAAGATCTTGCTGATAAGGCGAAATCACCTTGGCGGGTGGACTAGATTAGCTTGATATTTTTCAAGTAAACTAGTATAAATATACCATATTCTTTCCTTCTTGCGTATTTATCTTTATTATCAACAAACTACTTCTTTTAAAAAGGGAAATTTTTTTGGTGTTAAGACCCGATTCAAACCCCCCTTTCTAGTGTTTTTCACACTTTCAGCTTATGTGAGTTTCTTGATTCAATTTTTAGACAATATTGATTTAAATCATTTTGCATTGACTTTAGATCCAAATGTTTGCTTTACACTTGAAAAAATATGATTTAATGAAACTACTCAAATCTAAGAGGTGTGCAATGACCTAATTAAGAAGAATCAATTGCTAGACAATAATCAAAATAAACAAGTAAACATATGACAAGTAGCAAAATTCTCTATGAGACATTTTAGTATTTTTTTATGTTTGACAATTTATACTTGTAATTGAATAAAATATGATATGATATTGACATGATAGACTTACCTTATCACGTGTTTGCTACACACGTGATAAGAAACAAAATATTGTTAATTTATTATTTTATGTGTTTGATATAAATTCAAAAGTGACATGATTGATAAAATATGTTTTATATTAAAATTAAAAAATTACCCTTGTAAAAAAAATTTCTATTCTTTGCAAAAATTAATTTTAATAATATCTTTCATTTTAATAAAAGACAATATATTGTCACTTCATGATACGATAAAATTAAAACAATATAGTGAATACGACACACACAAATTGAGAAATTGAGAAATTGTCCAAATAAAAAGATATTCTAAAAAGTTTAAAAGTAACTAAATAAATTTTAATAACGTTAAAAAAATGGTTTGATACTATTAAATAATCTATTAATTTTTTTTATATATGATTATTATATATAAAAATAATTGTTCTTATTGTATCTATTAGATCTTTTAAATAAATATAATATATGTATTATATGTAAAAAATAAATTCATTACACTAAAATCATTTGTTATACATTAATATTTTTTTACTTAATTTTCGGATATTGTATTTTATGAATTTAATATTATTTTTTATTTATATAATCTTAAATTAATTAGTATTTTGACCCGTGCAATGCACGGAAAGTAAATGATCTTAATATAAAGTTGTAATAGTATATATAATAATTAATTACATATTTAAATAGTTTTAATAGTAAATGATTTAAATAAATTTAGCCTAATACCTAAACCAATCCTAAATAGCAGCAGCAAAACTACACCGGAAAAAGAGATGGTTCGTAGTCTCTTCATTAGAATTGCAAAGACAACACATGGATGCCAAAGAGATGCATGTGTTCTTAATCAAATCTTCTGATGGAATTTTCTCATGAAACTTTTTCCACACGAGCATAGCCTTATTAGGAGGAATTAATATCATTGCACCAAATAATGTTGGGCCAAAAATGAACCGGCAAGGGCTTGTCTTTGAAGCTGTACGCTTCTTTAAGAGACGAAGAGCCTGAAACAGTATGATTACAGAGCAGTAAATCGCAGTTGTCATAAGAAGTGTGAGGAAGATCTAGTATCGAAGCCAGCATAAAAGGAAACCAAATCTGCCACGACGGCGGAAACTCCCACCTGCCATCAATAATAAACTCAGCCAGCACAAATTAAATCCTAATTGATACCTTTTGAACGCAAAAACTCAAGAGAAGTGTAGCTAATCAGAGGGAGACCATACCAAGAGTGAGTCCAAAACTTTATCCGACGACTGGAACCAATAGACCAAGAAGTATTATTGCACATACCCAAGAATTCATATTTGATAGCTAATCAGGTGGAGAAGATATGATACTTAATAGTTCCATAGCTTTTGAAAATTCTGCCTCTCAAAAGAATCGCCAAACTCTCACTACTGTTCATCATGTCCTGACCAAGCTTAAGGTTAGAAGCTTCATTAAGCCTTACCAACAACCTTAACCCAAGACCCCCCTTCAGAATAGGTTGACAGGTTTTTTTCCAAGCCACCATCAGTAACTTACGGTTGTGTATAGTACTAGTCCAAATAAAATTCCTACAAGCCTTCTCAATAAATCTTAATAAGGAAACAGGCCAATAATAAATATTCATAGTATGGGACAACATATGTTGAACAGTGGACTTCACCAACGTTAGCCTCCCTGCCATGGACAACAGCGACCCCTTTCAAGAAACTAGTTTGTTAAGAATTTTGTCAGCGACAGGAGCCAAGAAGGATGATTTAACCTTGCCCTTAAAAATTGGGACGCCAAGATAAGTAAAAAGGGGATAACCTTTGCTAAAACCAATGTTGTTGAGAATATTGTTTAAGTTTGTATCAGATATGGACCCGAAGTATATGAAGGATTTTTAAGGTTAAAGTTTTGACTGGAAGCCATTGCGTAATCACTGAAAATCTTTTGCAAGGAGGTTATGTTAGACTTCTTGCCGATGCAAACGATAATAATGTCATTTGCATAAAATATGTGAGAAGGAACCATATTATTATTAGACGATTTTATGAGCTTTAAACCTCCAGCCTCGGTCAGCTTAGATATACTCCGGCTTAAAACCTCTTCTGCTAAACAGAACAGTAGAGGGGATATGGGATCCCCCTGCCTCAAACCTCTCCGACACTGGAAGAAACCAAGGGGCCTACCATTAAAATTTATGGACAACCAGGCAGAAGAGAGCAGCGTACCAATCCATCCACAAAACATCGGATTAAAACCGAACTTAGAGAGGACTTTGTCTAAGAAACTCCAACTAATGGTGTCTAAGGCCTTGGAAATATCGACCTTAATAGCCAAATTACCATGTTTGCACTTCTTATCCAACACGTTGATGACTTCAGAAGCTAAACAAGTACAGTCCCTGATATTTCCGCCATGAATAAAACACCTCTGCTATTTAGAAATCAGGAATGGAAATATAGAAGAAAGCCTATCCGCCAGAACTTTAGAAATAACCTTGTACTTGAAATTGGAGATTGTGATAGGCCTGAAATTATCCGATGATAGAGCATCCTTATATTTGGGGATAAGAATCATCGAGCAAGAATTGTAGTATGGGAGAATCCAACCAGTTTTAAAAATTTTCACAGTAGCTTCATACACCATCGGGGCTGGCGCACTAGTTTTGTTCAGGCTGTGAACTGCATTCGAAACCTCCTCCATAGAAGGAATCATGGTGAGGATATTGTTCATGTTGTTATCCACCAGCGGAGGAATAACCTCTTCCACAATAGGAGAGTTCTGAATCGAAATGCAAAATAAAAGATATTGGTAAAAAAAATTACACCCATGGAAGCCATCTCCTCAGGATTCGTGGTTAACCCATCACCCTCTTTAAGAGTAGTAATGGTACAATTCGATATCTTGATACTGGCCATTCTATGAAAGTACGCTCTATTCCTATCCCCTGAAAGGTGCCAAGATAAGTTGGCCTTTTCGGCCCAGAAAACCTCCTCCTTCTTCTGCGCAACTTCCCGTTTAAATTACGCATGCCGCTCCTAAGCCCTAAGATCATTAGAGGGACTAATGGATCTGATAATCTCTTGAATATTAATCAAAGAATATGATTTAGATTTGACCATCTCATGAATGTTACCAAAGACTTCCTTATTCCAAGACTTTAAAGCAGACTTGAGAACTTGAAGCTTTCTATGCAAAACAAACATGTGGCAGTCAATAATCTTGATGAACTAGGATTTGGAGATAAGGTCTCTGTACGAATCATGAAGAAAAATCCGAACAAAGAATAATGTCTAATAAGGGTGAAGGAGGAGTCAACCAAAATAGGGTGATGATCGGATTTGAACCTAGGCAAAGCTATAGAAACCATCGTATGGCTCGAAGTGCACCAAAGCTGATTGCAAAAAGCCCCGTCTAACTTCCTTTCAACAGATGCAGCGCCTAGACGACCATTATACCATGTGAGGGAAGGACCTTTAAATGACAGCTCCACAAGCTTATTACAATCAACCCAATTTTAAAAGTCCACAATAGGAACTCTTTGAGGACTCCTGCATCCCCGGTGTTCATGGGCACCCAAAATGGCGTTGAAGTATCCCACTAAACACCAAGGGAGATAGTTAGCAGCCAAAATGTTAAAAAGGTCAAGCCACAACCTCCGCCTGACCAAATGGCACGTGGACGCGTAGACAATAATAACCCTGATTGTAAGATTATCTATAGAAACTGTAAGAGAAACCAACTAGTCAGTAATACTAATAATGATAGGATCAAGATCCTGTTTACAGATACACCAGAGATTAGGCAGCAGCTGGCCTCTGATATTAACCGCAAAAAATTTCAAACCTAACCTATCCCAAAAAGAAGCATGAAAATTTAAATGATCCATCCACGGTTCAACAACAAAGCAAAGATCCGGTTTATGCGCCTTAAGAAGATTCTTAAGGGATAACTTTGATGGGGAGTTAGCCAAACCCCTGATGTTCCAGAATAAACACTTCATAGGGACGGCTTTTTGTAACAAGATTTTGATCTGGTATCATAAGCCTCTATAACTATAGATTTTTTATTTTTCTTTTTCTTGTGGGATTTAGAAAGAACAAGTTGAAAGTTTGCAGTATCCGCTTCTAATATATCATCATTGGAAGGATGAGTCTTATCCGAGTTTCCATTCAAATTGTCCCAAGATAATTTAAGAAAACCTTTATTACTTTTTTGACCAACAATAGGATGTTTGGAAGCAACATACATCTGAGTGGCATCCATAAATTCTGATTCATCAGAGCTAATCAAAGCAACCTGGTTGTCAACAAGAGCCTCGGGGTTTGACAAAGTGTTATCCAATGAATGGACTACCAGATTAGAGCTTAAATCATGAGGAACGTTCTCCTCTTTATCCACCTCATTTGCATCCTTTCGTGTGCCGCTCGTTTCTCCAATAAGAAAGCCTTGGGCTCTGACCAATCCAGTTTCCACATATTCAGTGTTAAGAGATTTGTCTACAGCATTATTTTTGTTTGTCTGAGTTTGAGTATTTCCCTCAACATGAGCTTTGTGGAATTTGTTATTCTTTGGAACCTCCTTGTTATTGTTATAGACTTTGTCCTTTCCCATTTTCCTTCTGCAATTGATTTCTGTATGTCCAAAAGCTTTGCAAAAGTGAAAAAAGTCTGGCAGCCTTTCGTATTCGAAACCTACAAAAAATACAAAGCCAGACCGTTCAACCAGAATACTATCCCTGAGCTCCGATAGGAGGTCAACATCTACCAAAACACGAATAAAATGACCAAATGCCCTTTCAAACGGAGAACTATTGGAGCCTAAATCGATACAAATAGGGGTACCAATGCTTCCTATTATAGAGAAAATAATTTTAGGTCTCCAATATTCTTGAGGAAGACCTAAAATTCTGATCCAAACTTGCGCAGAGGAATGACTGACATTACTGGGGATGAAATCCTTAGACCATGGGAATAACTTCAACACACCAGGACTTAGGTTCCAAGAAGCATTTGAGCGGACTCTACAAACATCTTGCAAACTGGAGAAACAAAACTCAAAAAAGCCCTTAACAAGTAAGGTAACTCCCCACGAGCTGAGGCCAGTCCAGAAAGAGCTTAACTTAGACTTGAGTTGAATAATAGTTAATGGGGTCGAACCCTTGGGCCACAAAATTTTCCCGTGTAAGTTATGCTTACATGATTCAACTCGAAGGATATATTCCTCTTCAAGAATTTTAATAGAGATTCAATCCCCTTTCACACAAGGGATTGGAAGTTGACTGGTAGGAATATTGTAAACATTGCCAAGAGCTTCTGCAAAGGATTTCACTGGTTTAGCCGAAGTTGTGGTCGTTCCAGTGTTAACAAATGTTTCTGGCTTTTGGGACAGAGGGAACCCAGGTTTATCAACTAGGGTAGTTTCACGAAAGAGAAAAGAATCCATCAAAGAATAGGGGAAACTCAGCTGAGGGAAAGAGTTACCTTTCGAAAAGGACCGTAATCCTAAGAGAAGAAAGAGGAAGGGAAGGAAAGCAAGACAGGAAGGAGAGCGACAGAAGAACCTCCGCCCAGAGACGTCGCGAAACGCTACAGGGCCTCACACTGAAATCGCCAGCTCAAAGGTCATACTATCTAATCTTGAGATATGAGTATGTCACTGTTTACAAATATGATAAATAGTAACATTTATTATTTTGACTTCTTTATTTTGTTTTTTTTTTCAAAAATAACTTTGATTAATGATAAAATAGTGAAAATAATTAATAAAATTATAAATAAATAAGTAGTAAATAATCTATATTTTAATAACTAATAGAATATTAAAATAGGTTAATGGTAGGACATTATATTTATGTTATTCATACAATATATATATATATATATATATATATATATATATATATATATATATATATATATATATATATATATATATATATATATATATATATATATATATTTTTCTCGATTGTTATTTATTTTAATTCTTATAATTTTATGTTAGTATAAATTTTAGAGACTATTTAAATGTTATAATTAAATATTTTAAATTTTATCATACAATTAACTTATTTATTGTCAAATATTATCACGTGTGTTTTAATTTATTATTTTTCTGATCATAATAATAAATTTCTTATTAATCACCTAAACTTACATATTATGCTTGCTCCTATATTTTCTAGTCATATGATTTAATTTTCCGCAATTGAAGCAAGAGAAAACACAACTTTCGTTTCTTTAAACCTCAAGTAGTTATTATTAGGGGTGTTCAAAACCAAACCAACCCAATAGAAAACCGCAAACCAAACCAAACCAAACCGAAACCGCAAAAAACCGCATTTGGTTCGGATTAGTTTGGGTCATCTTTTAACAAAACCGCACGGTTCGGTTCGGTTTGCGGTTTGTATTTTGGAAACCGAACCAAACCGAATCAAACCGCATTATGTTACAACCTAACTTTTACTTAACTTACATCCAACCCAAACTTAAATCTATTACACTTTAGCCTTATAATTACGAACAATTTTCTCATCCTTACACATATGATTTTAGTCCTGATCTTTTCAAATCTCTAATAGCATTATCGCACATTCTTTGCCACATAAATCTTCCCTCTTTTTTTATAATCGCTACTCTCTTATATTCTTTCTTTTTCACCTTCTTATTTTTATGCAAATGTTCCCTATTTCAATTTCGTTTTTATCGCACATCTTCTCTAATCTCTCAACTCTTTTGTTTTTTCTTTTTCACCTTCACTAATCTTTCGTCTCTTCTATTTTATTATTTCATTCTAATAATTTTTATATTGTTTTATACTATTATTTTATGTTTATTATTCCACTTTTGTCTAATTTAATTTTAACATATTAAATAGAAAGTTGTTGTCAAAATATGACGAGTTTTGTTGTTATTTGATAGTGTATGAATGTCTATTAAGTTATGTTGTCATCTATATGTATATGTATGATTCAATAAAATATTTGTAAAAAACCAAACCAAACGAACCGAACCAAACCGCATTAGTTTGGTTTGGTTCGGATTTTTTTTAAAAGCCAACCGAACCAAACCAAACCGCACGATTTTTTCTCTTGCGGTTCGGATGATTTTTTTCGTTAAAACCGCCAAAACCGCACCGCGAACACCCCTAGTTATTATTATTATTTCTTCTTCAATGATTTGCAGATAGTTTGATAATAATTATTTCTTCTTTAATAATAAATACTTGAGCCTCAACTCTTAATTCAAATGAGAATTTGAATTCTTTAATGATTTGTAAATAATTTTTTATTAACATTAAAATTTTTGTTGTTGTTAGAAACAACAAATACTTCATATTTTTTATCTTTCGAACTTCTTCTTTATTTTAAAGACGACCAAAAAGTTAAATTTTTATAGGGGTCTTGTTTTTTTTTTGGACCCGGGCATTTTAAAATCAAGTAAATCTGTTCTCCTTTACATTTATTATACTTATTTACAGTAATAAAACACAGTATAACCTAAAGATTGAAGAACTCATTTCTCAACTACTCTTGTATATGCGTCAAGCCTAAATAGCGTTGAAATCGTGTGCACAAATTCGTTGATAGGTGTCTCTCTTGTTTTTCAAGCTTTGCATTTCCATTTCTTTCCTTTCATTTATTTATACACACATTTCACGCTCCAGACGTGGGAACCATTATCTTTCTAACTTCTTTTCCTTCCAAAGCTCTCAAAATAAACATTTTAGTTTTCTCTCTCTATCTCTGAATGTTTCACGCATTCTAGAGAGAGAAAGAAGAAGAGTTCTAGAATTTTCCATGAGAACATCGTCGTTTAGGAGATGCACCACCAGCAAAACCGAATCAGACTTACCGGAAAATTCCGAAACCTCATCGCCGACGGCGGGAAAACATGTATACGGCGCAATGTTGCCGGTTTTTCTCAACGACCTCCGTAGCAACCACCACAAGGAGCTCGTTGAGATAACACTGGAGCTCGAAAACGATGCGGTCGTGCTTCGCAATATAGCTTCGGTATCTTCCGCACCAAACGCGTCTCCTTCTTCAAGTCACATCGCCGGAGATGGAGACAACTTCACCGGCGTTGGCGTTGGTGTTGAGTATTCTGTTGCGAGGAGTCTCTCGATTACGTCGAGGATTAAGAAGAAATTCCCGTGGCTGAGGTCGATGTCGATGCGAACTTCGACCTCGTCTTCTGAGAGTGTAACGGCCGTGGAGGAGGATCCGATGACTGCGCGAAATGCGCGGAGAATGCGAGCAGAACTTGATCGGACGAGATCGAGTGCGCAGAGAGGTTTGAAAGGTTTGAGATTCATTAGTAAGTCTGGTGAAGCTTGTGAGGAGTTATGGAAGAAAGTTGAGAAGAGGTTTGGATTTCTTGCTAAGGATGGTTTGCTTGATCGAGAAAATTTTGGCGAATGCATTGGTACGTTTATCTTGTTTTGATGCTAAGAAAATATTTGGAAGAGTAAATGAAGTGTTTTTGGTATATGAAAATTTCACTTCACACTAACTTTAATTTCACTCAGAGTAGTTAGTTATGGGTAAGAAACATGAATCATGTTTTATTTCCATAAAAAAATTATTTCCATTTTTGACATTGGAGTTAGTAATTTAGAAGAAGTTTTGGAGAGGAACTTTTGCCTATTAATGCGTTAACCGCATTTGCAGTGTGTTTTAAAATCAGATGATCTGCTGCAATAATAACAGCATCATATAATTTTTCAAATGTTTTTTCATATATTTTTGTTAAAATTCAAAATTCCATAACACCGAAATTTATTTTACATGAAAAATCCTAATATTTTCCTCATTATATGTTAAGTGCTTCTCATTATATTTTAAGTGCTTTAAAATCAAAATTCAAACCGCAATACACATTACAACTACTGCAATTACTAGAGTCGCAACAACATCTACAACCGCAACTTCAAATGATGGACGTGACTAAATATAATTGAAAAATAAAATGGTTATTATAATGTAAAATTATTTATATTATCTATGTATATCAATTAAATTCATATAGTTTAAAGCTTAATGATAATATATTTTTACAATATTGGTCAATGAATTGAAGGGATGGAGGATTCGAAGGAATTTGCTGTGGGTATATTTGATGCATTAGCTCGGAAGGAAAGAAAAACAGTGAGCAAGATAACAAAAGAAGAGTTGCATCAGTTCTGGTTGCAAATTTCAAACCAGAGCTTTGATGCTCGCCTCCAAATTTTCTTTGACATGTAAGTAATCTGTCGCTTTCCATGATGTAATATCTTTACTGTCATTATTGAGAAACAAGAGAAAGTGCCATGGTTAGTAATATCTTATTAGAAGAAAAAAACTTGCACCTACTACAAACTTGTATTATTGGATGTATTTTATTAAAATTCAAAGTTTAAGACAATTTTGTTTCTATAAGTTTTGGTATCAAAATAAGTAACTTTGAGGGAGTATATAATTGGATGAATGCCATGTATAAATATTTTCTCACTCGTCTCGTCTTGTGTGTGGGACAATCAAATTTTAATTATAAAAATAAAAAAAGTGATATTTATAAAAAAATTAATGTAAAATGGATAATAATAAAAATTTATCATTGAAATTTTAATATATTATTTCAAGGCGGAGGATTAAAATGATTTGATGTTTTTATTTGACAAATTGGGTTGGTTTGATATTAAATTTAAATTTTAAAAATTTAAATTTAAGTAATTTAAATTATTTAATTAAAATTTATTTATTTATAAATTATTTTGATTGAATATTAAAATTATTTATTACTAAATTTTTGGAGATATTTCTTAAAATTTGAAAAATAGAGACAAAGTTGCAATTTTAAATATTTAAAAGAACTAATTTTTAAATTATTTAAGATCAATTTGCAATTTTTGAAAATATTTAAGAAACAATTTATAAATTTTGGAAAGTACTAGAATAAAGTTTCAAATTTTAAAATAATAATAATATTTAACTTGACATCCACATTATATGAAGTTTAAGATAAATTTCAAACTCTTTAATTTTAACTGTGATTTCAAAATTATTAAATTTAACTTATATAAAATATTTCATAAATTTTTATTATTTTAATAATTTTTTAATTTCAATAAATTTTTTTAAAATTCTCTCAATATATTGCATTTCCTTATTAAAATACTTCATTTAAAAGAAGAAAAAAAATAGAAAAGAAAAAAATCACCTAATTCTTTCTCGTGATGCGGTGTTTATTAACTAATCACTCTAAAAAGATAAAATGAGTAAAGTATACATGACATGACTCACTTAAAAATTTAATTAAGACATATTCTATTGGAGATGATGACTTATATTGTGGTGAGAGTAAGTATTATATCTATATTTGTTTACTTAATGTTTTAAACGGAATTTGGTAGGAACTTTGCATAAAATATAAAGCGCTCAAACATTTAACTTTTGAACTGAGATTCATACCTATAAGTGTTTGTTTATTTCTTTCTTTTTTGGGGTTTGACTTGTGTATCTCTTTGTTTATAAGATGATGACTTGTGCATCTCTTTTCTTTAATAATATAAGATGATGACTTGTGCATCTTTTACCTGTGCATCATTTGAATTGAGATATTATAAAAGTGTGTGTAAACTGTAAAATTGTTCATGTCAATGTTACTCCATCACCTATGGGAGAAAAGGAACTTAATTTTAAAATCATAGCTTAAACGTTAAATTAAAACGTCAATTTGCTTCAGGGCAGACAGTAATGAAGATGGAAGAATCACTAGGGAGGAAGTACAGGAGGCAAGGTTTACTAGTACTTTTTTATGGCTGAAATAATCATCAAGATAACAATTACATTATTTTGATCATTCATTCTGATTTCATTTTTATTTTTAATCAACAGCTTATAATGTTAAGTGCTTCTGCAAACAATCTGTCCAAACTAAAAGAACAGGCTGAAGGATACGCCACACTAATAATGGAAGAATTGGATCCGGAAAACCTCGGTTACATCGAGGTAAGTGAGGAAAAATAAAAGTCATTGAAAACTTAATAAAACCACATTTTACTTCATAAACATTTGTATATCTATCTAGTTAAGTCAGTTCAGTTGGTAGTTGTGCAGAGACATTTGACTGCACGGGCAAGTTTAAACTCGCGACATCTCATTTATTCACGTTTTGTGTATGCACAATTTTCATTAGTCTTTTTTTATCATTTCATAATTTTATTCCTTTCATTTTTTCAGCTGTGGCAGCTAGAAATGTTGTTACTAGAAAAGGATAGATACATGACCTACAGTAGACAACAGAGCAGTGCAAGTGTAAATTGGAGTCAAAATATGTCAAGTTTAAGGCCAAAAAATAAGATCCACAAAATCCGCAAGACACTCCAATGTCTTGCATTAGAGTACTGGAGAAGGGGATGGATTTTGTTACTATGGTTGATTACCATTGCTTCTCTTTTTACTTGGAAACTTTACCAGTACAAAAACAGATCAAGTTTTGAAGTTATGAGTTATTGCTTACCAGTAGCCAAAGGCGCCGCAGAGACACTCAAGTTCAACATGGCTCTCATTCTTTTACCTGTTTGTCGAAATACATTGACATGGCTTCGCTCCACAAAAGTTAGGAAAATTGTCCCATTCGACGACAATATTAATTTCCATAAGGTAAACAGAGACTCTCAACACATTTTGTCACGTCTAAAATATGATCTAACAACAATAAATCTAATCGATCTTGGATATACTCTAAATAGTCTTCATTATAATTGCATTATAAGTGCATTAACAATGAAAAACTCCGAAGAGAAGTGTATAATTTTTCCATTAGCATTGTGATTTGATTTTATCTCTATCCATATTTACAGATCATTGCATTTGCCATAGTTATCGGAATAACCATTCATGCAGGCAACCATCTCGCATGTGATTTCCCGCTTCTCGTGAATTCATCTCCAGAAAAATTCTCAATAGTAACTTCTGATTTCAACAACAAAAAGCCGACATACAAATCACTTTTGCTTGGCGTTGAAGGTTTAACAGGAATCACAATGGTTACTTTGATGGTTATATCGTTTACTCTCGCAACTAGCCAATTTCGAAGAAATGCAGTAAATCTTCCTTCGCCCATTAACAGATTGACAGGATTTAATGCATTCTGGTACTCGCATCATCTTCTCGGTATTGTCTACATTCTTCTGTTAATTCATGGATCTTTCTTGAATTTGACACATAAATGGTACCAGAAAACGGTAAGAACTTCGACCACAATCTTCGTAGGTATGGAATAGTGAACGATGATGAATGTACAATAACATTTTTTTGACTTTTGATGTTAGACATGGATGTATATATCTGTTCCGTTGTTGCTGTACATTGCAGAACGTACTCTACGAACTCGTAGATCGCAACATTATGCAGTAAAAGTTTTGAAGGTAATAAAAATAAATCCACACTCCATTTTCTACTTTTGGTTTGATAATAACTTCCATTTAATCTTTCTAAATTTGACTTAGCAGGTTTCAGTGCTACCAGGAAATGTCTTCAGCTTAATCATGTCAAAGCCTAATGGATTCAAGTACAAAAGTGGCCAATACATATTTCTACAATGCCCAAAAATTTCTCCATTTGAGTGGTGAGTGAGGTTCTTCTTTTAGGTCCATTTTTAATCATCGTAAATTTTACGATGCACTAGTACAAGCAAATAAGATCTTGATTTTTTAGGCATCCATTCTCCATTACATCGGCACCAGGAGATGATTACCTAAGTGTTCACATTCGAACCGTCGGTGACTGGACACGAGAACTTAAGCTACTTTTCACCGAAGATGACCAATTGGCTCCGGTAAACTTCAAAGCAACATTCGAAGAACTGATAAAAATGGATCAATTAGGGTAAGTATAGGTCAGATAAAAGTTAAAAAAAGTTTCATAATAGAACTACGATATAAGAAATTTATCAGAGTTTTCAGGTCGCATCAACCATATTTGATTATAATTCTTCACAATATCAAATATTACGACATGACTTTAAAGCTTCAACTCAATTGTAAACCATTCTAACTAGAATTTTGTTACAGACAGCCGAAGCTGCTCGTAGATGGCCCATACGGAGCTCCAGCACAAGATTACCAGAATTTTGATGTATTGCTCCTCATAGGATTAGGAATTGGAGCAACCCCCTTCATTAGTATTCTCAGAGATCTTCTCAGTGACACGAGAACAATAGACGAACAAACGGTACAATCCATACTCTTAGTTTTTTTATAATGTTGATTACATTCTGTCATCAACTGTGAACTTTAACAAGGCCAAGTGCAGGACTCAAACACAGAAACAACAA
This sequence comes from Vicia villosa, assembly GCF_029867415.1. Classification (NCBI taxonomy): domain Eukaryota; kingdom Viridiplantae; phylum Streptophyta; class Magnoliopsida; order Fabales; family Fabaceae; genus Vicia; species Vicia villosa. The sequence continues at coordinate 129,090 of NW_026706328.1, read as the reverse complement.
AATCAGATGAGAGTTTCAATAGCTTCACCTCTTCAAATGTAACGCCGGGAAGAAATAAGAGATCACAGAGGATTATAAAAGCTTACTTTTATTGGGTTACCAGAGAACCTGGATCTTTTGAATGGTTTAAAGGAGTAATGGATGAAGTCGCAGCAATGGACCACAAAGTAATATTCAATCTTAATTATATCATATTAAAATTTAATCTTCTATCATGAACTTGCTTAATAACTAATTCTCATTCTGTGTTTATTCCTAACCACTTGTCAGGGCCTAATTGAACTGCACAACTATCTCACAAGTGTTTATGAAGAAGGTGATGCAAGATCAACCTTAATCACTATGATCCAAGCATTAAACCATGCTAAGCATGGTGTTGACATTCTATCAGGCACTCAAGTGAGATCTTCGATACTTTAAGAACTATTATTGTTCGAGTTCATAGTGATTTCATCTCAAGCACGAACATAACCGATTTATTGTTTTTTGATTGTAGGTGAGGACACACTTTGCTAGGCCTAATTGGAGAGAAGTTTTCACAAAAATAGCTTCAAAACACCCGAATTCTACCGTAGGTAAATTGCTTGCAAAAAGTGCAGAACTATTTCTCTCAAATTATAATATTGCACTTGCAATTACAATTGCAAACTACAATAAAGACGAGATTGAGAATGTGACAAGAAGATTGATGCGCACTCGTAAACCCACATTTAATTCTGTTACTTGATGATATTAGTAAGTTTTTAACAAGAGAATGATGCATAATATTTGCAGGTGTGTTCTACTGTGGGATGCCGGTGCTTGCGAAGGAGCTAAAAAAACTATCACTTGAGCTCAGTCATAAGACAACCACACGCTTTGAATTTCATAAGGAGTACTTTTGAAATTGGAGCTTAAAATTAAAATGCTTTGTTTATTCTTATGTAACTATCAGTTAAATAATTCAAAGCAGAAAATTAAGAAATATTTGGGTCATCATAGGAGGAAAATAACCATGTAATTTGAGTATATGTAATAGAATACAAATACTTAAACAATATAGTAAGAAATCTAATAACAGAGAAAAGAATACAAAGATTTCAGTGTCTAGAAAACACCCTTCAATTTCATGATTGTTTTATACAAAGCAAATTTTTATTTTCATACATGGTGGTTCCCTATTATCATATTTGTTTCCCAAAATCATATCTCACAACTCCATTGGGAATTAACAAAACTATACACACCCTATTTGTTTCCTAAAATCATAATTCAGTTGAGATATTCAATGGAGCAATTAAAGAGCACACTTATTCCAGCCAAAATATAAACAAGAGCAGCACAAATGGATTGAAAGACTTGGCAACAAACACATAGACATAATGTTAGAGATAATTCATATCCAGAAGCATTGTTAGTCAGAAGTAGAAGTTTTTGAAGTGACTGTTGTAGAAGTGGTGTTTACTAGCTTCTGGAGTTTAGTTTATTTGTTAGCTTAGCTATTAAGCATAGTTTTTGGTGTGCCTAAGTGGCAGTTTACTTTGTCTATTTAAATAAGTTTGTAGCTAGGGTTTTCAATAATATTGTAATGTCTTTTTGTGAATAGAGTTTCTTTCTCAACAAGTTTGTTGTAAGCGTTTTTCTCTCTCTCATCTTTCTCTTTCTTCTTCCATCTTCATCTTGTTCATCTTATTTCGCTGTGCACCAACAATTGGTATCTAGAGCTCCGGTTCAGATCCACGAAAAGGGAAACACGAGTGTACGTAAGGCGTGTGTGATTGATTTCGTTGTTCTTGAATTCGCGTTGAATTCACGATCGAAATCATAGCGGAATCACATTTCTTGATTTCGAGAGATCGGGAAACTCAAGTGTTTGGTGAGATCTGAGTGATTTCTTGCACAATATCAAAGATGAATGGTGGAAACAGTGGTTTGAATACGAAACTTTTGGTGTTTGATGGAAAGAATGGAATCGGTGGATGATTTAAATGAGTGTGTTGCTTAGCGCTCAAGATGTGTTTGATCTCGTCTACGACGGTTACGTGTCGATTGCAGCGGATGCAATGGAAGCGCAAAGAAATGTGCAACAAGAAATGAGGAAGAAGGATCAAAAAGTGTTTTTCTACAACCATCAGTGTGTGGATTCGAATGTGTTTGATAAGATCTCTGATTCGACGATAGTGAAGGCTGCGTGGGATACACTAGTACGATGCTATGGCAATAACGCATCAGTGAAGAATGTGAAGCTTCAGTCTCAACGTAAGCAGTATGAGAATCTCAACATGAAGAACAATGAAAAGGTACCTAATTACATCTCTAGAGTGATTCTGATCACAAATGAGATCAAATCTTGTGGAGAAACTCTTTACGAGCAAGTAATCATTGAGAATATATTGGGATCTCTTTCTCCTCAATTTGATTACATTGTTGTAGCAATTGAACATTCTAAGGATATGAGCACCATGGGAATTGAAGAGCTGCAAAGCAATCTAGAGGAGCAAGAGTTGCGTCTGACTGAGAGAACCTCAGAAAGAGAGGTTGAGCAGACTCTGAAAGCTTCTTTTGTCAAGAAGGACCAGAAGCAGTCTTGGTCAGAAGCCAAGAAAAGACATGGGGGGTCATAGAAGTTAGGAGCTTCTAACTCTAATGAGAAGAAACATCTGAAGGAAAGGGAGAAGTTAGACAAGAAGAGGGTTCAATGCTACTGCTATAAACAGTTTGGCCACTTTGCTAAGGACTGTTGGTGAAACAAGGAAAGGAAATCAAAAGAAGCAAATATAGCTAGAGGAGATTCTGATAATGAACCCGTGCTATTGATGGCTTTTGATTCTGAGGGTAGTTATTTCATAGACTGGTGGTATATGGACAATGGCTGCTCAAATCAGATGTTGTAACATACTAAATTTGTGGAGGAGGTCCAGAAACTAACATTGTTCCAAGTTCTGTATATGATTCAGAACAAGTTCAAAGACCATAAAGAATGAGACAAATACCCAAAAGGTTTGCAGAGTTCGACATGTTACGCGTTACTGAAATAGAATCTGAAGCAAAGTCATTCAATGTGCTGTTAGTAGACTTTGAATTTGTGAGTATAGATGAAGCACTCAAGAAGAAAGTCTGGCTGAATGTCATGAAAGAAGAATTTTAGGCTATAGAAATAAACCAGACTTGGGAGTCGACTGAGCTTCCAAAGGAGAAGAAATCCATCAACATCAAATGGGTTTTCAAGGTAAAGTTGAAGCTAGATGGATCAATTGGGAAACAGAAAGCGAGGTAGTAGTTAGAGGTTTTCTTCAAAAACTTCGGCTAGATTACTTTGAGGTGTTTGCACCTGTAGTGAGACATGAAACAATCCAGCTGGTGATCGTTGTAGCTGATAATAGGAATTGGTCTATGATACATCTGAATTTTAAATCTGCATTTCTGAATGGTCCTTTACAAGAATAAATCTATGTGTCACAACCTCCTGGATTTGTGAAAAAGAATCAAGAAGAGATGATGTACAAGTTGCATGAAGCCTTGTATGGATTGAAGCAAGCGCCCAGAGTTTGGAGCTTGAAGATTGATTTTTTTCAAGAAGCAGGGGTTTTAGAAATATGAGATGGAATATGGCGTTTATGTTCAGCATACTTCTGAAGGCAAATTAATTCTGGTATGTCTTTATGTTGATGATATACTGCTGACAGGTAGTTATTCTTATGAGATAGTCAAGTTCAAGAAGATGTTGATAAATGAATTTGAGATGAATGACCTAGGAAAGTTGGTATACTTTCTAGGGATGGAGGTTTTGTACTTTGAGAAGGATATCATTCTGCATCAGCTGACGTATGAACTTGACCTTCCTAAGAGATTTGAGCTGACAAATTACTAGTCTGCAATCACACTTGCTAAGACGAATCACAAGCTGGAATCTGATTTAAAGGGTGATGATGTATATGCTACTGATCGGAAAAATAGCAAGTGTACTATTTTCACCGGTGTAGTTATAATGGGTTTTACCCCAAGTATCGATCACGAGGATTGCGTAGGAAACACAAGTTATTATGCGGAGTCAATTAAACAAAAACACATATGGTGTTGCTTTAAATGGTTACCGAAATAGATTAAAACACGATATAAAAGCTGAAATTAAAGTTGAGCTTTTGATATAAATTTAGAGTAATGCCAAGGTAGGTGTATGATCAGCCTTATAATGACTCTGTAAAAAGATCTCTTTAACAAGTTCATATGATGCAACTATTTGTCCTTAAGGGTGTTTTCCTAAGTCCTTAGTGAAAACCTTTTGGTTTGCAATCACAATGCCTAAGTCCTTAGAAACAAAGGTTTGTAAACCAATGATGTAAGTAATCAAGAATATTCAAATAACCTTACGGTATCCCTAGTCCTAGGTGATACTACAAGATTTAATTGTTTAAAAACCTTAACAACCGTAGTCCTACAGATTGTTAACCGTAGATCAATCTTGTTTTGCCGACAAAGAGAGCATTAAAAACATTAAACAATCAAATTGCAAAATACGAATACTTGATTAACGAAATACGATATTCAGAGTCGTTACAATTCAAATCAGGGACACCCCCTGGCATTGGGGGGTTTAGCCTCTCATAATATTCAAGAAACCAAAATCAAAAAGTTTAGACATTACAAAGATTAGGAGAACTCTGATCTTCAATGGTGTCCACCGTTGAATCTCTTCGTCTTCCAAAACCTTGATGAAGCTATCTTTATCTGCTCTGGGATTCTATCGTACGATCAAAAGTGCCTTCTCCTTGTCTCTCAATCCTCTTTTAATCCCTCTAGGTTTTAAGATCTCAGTCGGAATACCCAAACTGCCCCCGGAACTTTAAAATTGTAAAAACAAAAAAACTCAGAAATTCTGTCCGCACAGCTGACACGGCCGTGTCACTTGACACGGGCAGACCGTGTCACCTTCTGGTCTTAGGAGTGCAGTTCTTCAGGAGGCCTGACATGGCCGTGTCAGGCGACACGGTCAGACCGTGTCCGCCTCTGCCTCCTTGCTCATTTTTGCTTCTTGCTTCCTTTTTGCGCACCTCTTGGATATGCGATCTTCCTTCAATCCAAAGCTAACCTGAAACCATTACCAAACGAGATCAAAAGCACCTAATTGACAAGGAAAATGCACAAAAACAAATTGCAAACAAATAAACTACAACTAGATAGATTTAAAGAAAACATTAGAAAACAAACACAAAGTGTTACCAAACATGACGATTGTGTGTCGAATTCATGATGAAATTAAGTGTAAAATGGTGACCGATCACAACCCCAAACTTATCTCATTGCTTGTCCTCAAGCAATGCAAGTGAGCAAACAAAGTTCACCTTGAATTTCTTTTTGTACCACAACATAGCCGATATCATTCGTAACTTGAATCTCTTCCTTGAGTCAGCTTTTGGGACTTATCGCACCTTGTTGTCCATCACACTTCATATCAAGATGTATTTCACCTGCAAACTTGTCACACTTCTCACAAATTCTCTCGTGGTTAGAGTGTTTTTCGCTCAGATCATAATATGCGATATCAACCCTTGACTTTGCGAACGTCCTACTTCCACTACACAAAAAGGAATCATTCAATTTGAGGGCTTTTTGGGTTGTAATGGGGCTGAGGTGGAGGTTGGATAAACAAGGAGAGGGTACGCAATGGGTTTTCTGCACTTATGTTACTTTTCTCGCTTCTTTTTTTTCTGTATGTGTGGGGGGTTTCTTCTTAGACTCTCTGTTTTCACCGAAATTTCGAGTGTTAGAATCACCGAGTCTTTCACTTCTTTTTGGGCAAGTGTATTAAACTTCTTTTTTTCTTTCTTTTTTTTCTTTGTGAGGTTCACCCACTTCTTTTTCCTCTTTTGTTTATTTTTCTGTACATTTGCCCCTTTACTTTCATACATACATATAAACCACCCCAAACTTACAATTTTCACACGGTTTTGAGATAAGAGAAAAAAACGATAAGTGCTACCCGGAAATGGTGATTATGAAGGATGGAGATACAACAAAACAAAACAAGGGGGAATGGCTTAATGGGGTAAACGAGGGATATGACAAAAGTAAACAAAACAACAATGGCGGAAAATAAGGACAGGGGAACAAAGAAAAACAAACAACTGCCTCTTGTGTGATTTCACAATTGTATTATGTTGGTAGGATAGACGCAAAATTAGGGAGATAAAGACATACCTGATTTTACTCTTATGGTGATCTCTGTAAGTGTTTGGCCTTTTATAATCCTCACCAAGTAGGTTAAGTTTGCAGCTTCCACACACCCTTCATGTCGTGTGACTTCTCTTTCCGGCTTGATTTCGTCACTTAACTGCTCAATTCCGTTTACCATGTTGCGTCCGACATATTCGGCTACATCTACTTCCAAAGTGCCTTGGGAAATTAGCTTTTGGTTGTGTCGTCCCTCCATTCACCACTCATTAACTCATGCCTTCGACACCAATCTTCATCCTGTTACACTTTTGATACAACTAAAAAAAACTTCAGACGATAACAAATTAAAATGAAATACTAAAACAAGAAAACAATACTGATAAAATCCCTCCCCCACTTGCACTAAACATTGTCCCCAATGTTTTCGTACTCGCCGGAGAAGACTTACAGAACACCCTACTGAGGAGGAGGAGGAGGAAAATGCAACATCAATTGTTGCATCATGCTATGCATCTTCGTCATCATCACGCCTTGACGGGTTTGTTCAGCTCCTTGACGGTGTAACTCCAGACCTTGGCGCGCTTGCTCACCTCTGAGATCGACAAATTCGCCATGTATCCAATTCCATTCTTCACTCGTGAAAGATGAAGATTGGTTACCACCTTGTGATGATTGACCCGTCTCTCCTTGTAGGTGTTCACTCTCTTCATTCCGCTGAAACTGATAATTGCTCTTAAAAATTTCCCGATAGCGCCAATTCTCCTCACTAAGGGTGGACGTTCGTTCGTGTCAGGCACTGTGTTCAGAAAATTTTGTCCTTCTCGGATTTTCTGCTCTTTTCACTCCTTGATAGCCGTGTTTCAAAAACAACCTACAAAACAAAAATAATAAACAAGGAAAACTGGTAAGAAAAAAAATAGTGGGTTTCCTCCCACTAAGCGCTTCGTTTAACGTCGCATGGCTCGACGGACGTCCACCTCATTAGGTGAGACGCAAATGATCAATAGATCCAGCTTCTTGCCCAGCATAATAGGGTTTCAACCTCTGTCCATTGACTTTGAATATGTCCCCATTGGCTTGGTTTTTAATTTCAATCGCACCATGTGGGAATACCTTGTGCACAACAAACGGCCCTGACCATCTTGACTTCAATTTTCCAGGAAACAGCTTCAGCCTCGAGTTAAACAACAACACTAGTTGTCCTTCCCAAAAGTCCTTCTTGATGATTCTTTGATCATGCCACTTCTTTGTTTGTTCTTTGTACATCTTTGCATTTTCATAAGCTTGATCTTGAAATTCCTCTAACTCATGTAGTTGAAGGACACGAGACTCACCGGCTTTCACAATATCGTAGTTAAGGAATTTAGAGGCCCAAAATGCCTTGTGTTCAAGCTCGAGTGGCAAATGGCAAGCTTTACCATAAACCAACTGATAGGGTGACATGCCTATGGGTGTTTTGAATGCAGTCATGTATGCCCATAATGCATCTTCAAGCTTCATAGCCCAATCTTTTCTTGAGGCGCTCACAGTCTTCTCGAGAATCTGCTTGATTTGCCTGTTCGATACCTCTACCTGACCACTAGTCTGAGGGTGGTAAGCTGTTGCAATCTTGTGCTTCACATTATACTTCTTCAGTAGATTCTCCATCAACTTATTCAAGAAATGAGTACCTTCATCGCTTATGAGTGTTCGGGGAACACCGAATCTGGAGAAAATGTTGTTCTTGAGGAAATTCACCACCACCTTGGCATCATTTGTAGGAAGAGCAACTGCTTCAACCCATTTAGATACGTAGTCCACCACTACAAGGATTTAGTTCTTCCCATGGGATGGTGGAAAAGGTCCCATGAAATCAATACCCCACACATCAAACAACTCCATTTCAAGTATACCCTTCTGAGGCATCTAATTTCTTTTTGAAATATTCCCCGTTCTCTGACACCTGTCGCATTCTTTCACAATGCTTTGAGCGTCTTTGAATAATGTGGGCCAATATAAACCAGATTATAAGACCTTTACAGCCGTTCTATCACCACTGAAATGTCCGCCATATTCTGAGTCATGGCATGCTTTTAGCACATCCCGTTGTTCCTCCTCGGGTACACATCTTCTAATCAAACCGTCGAGACCCTTCTTGTATAAGAAAGGATCATCCCATAAGTAGAACCTGCAATCATGTAAAAACTTTTTTCTACGGTTATAGTCAAAATCATCAGGGATAATACCACCTACCAAATAGTTCGCATAGTCGGCGAACCAAGGTACACCAATAACAGCGAGGATATGTTCATCTGTGAACTCATCCTTTATTGGGCGTGTAGCTTATATCTCTTCAATAGGTGACATTCGAGATAAGTGATCGGCCACAGTGTTTTCAGACCCTTTCTTGTCACGAATTTCCACATCAAACTCTTGAAGGAGTAAGATCCACCTTAGCAGTCCCGGCTTAGAGTCCTGTTTAGCAAAAAGATACTTCAAGGCAGCATGGTCAGTATAAACAATGACTCTAGAACCCAACAGATATTGCCTGAATTTATCAAAGGCATAAACAACCGCTAACAACTCCTTTTTAGTAGTTGCATAGTTCATCTGTGCTGGGTTCAACACATGACTGGCGTAGTAAATAACATGTAACAATTTTTCTTTACGATGTCCCAGAACCGCCCCTACTGCAATATCACTTGCATCACACATGATCTCAAAAGGTAGAGACCAATCCGGGGCTACAACAATTGGTGCCGACACTAATTTTTGCTTTATTGTATCAAATGCTACGGCACACTCTTTATCGAAAATAAAAGCTTTGTCCTTAACTAAAAGTGTAGTTAAAGGTTTTGCTATTTTTGAGAAGTCTCTTATGAACCTACGGTAAAAACCCGCATGCCCTAAGAAACTTCAGATACCTTTTTCATTCAGGGGAGGAGGTAATTTTGCTATGACTTCTATCTTGGCTTGGTCAACTTCTATTCCCTTATGAGAAATTTTGTGGCCCAAAACTATACCTTCACGCACCATGAAGTGACACTTCTCCCAGTTGAGGATTAAGTTGGTCTGTTGGTATCTTTCTAAAACAAGAGCAAGGTTAGTTAAGCAATTATCAAAAGACTTACCAAAAACCGAGAAGTCATCCATGAATACTTCCATATGCTTTTCAAGCATATTGGAAAAAATAGATTGCATGCATCGTTGAAATGTGGCCGGTGCATTACATAACCCGAATGGCATTCTTCTGTAGGCAAAAATACCAAAAGGGCATGTAAACGCGGTCTTCTCTTGGTCCTCTGGTGCAACAGCTATCTGATTATACCCCGAGTAGCCATCGAGGAAACAATAGTAGTCATGACCCGCTAACCTTTCTAACATCTGATCGATGAAAGGTAATGGGAAGTGATCTTTTCTTGTCGCCAGATTTAGTCTTCGGTAGTCAATACAGACTCTCCACCCTATAACTGTCCTTGTGGGAATCAACTCATTCTTTTCATTCTTAATCACTGTAGTTCCACCTTTCTTTGGCACCACATGAACTGGACTCACCCATGAGCTGTCAGATATTGGATAAATCATCCCTGCGTCCAAAAGTTTTACCACCTCCTTTTTAACCACTTCCTTCATCGCTGGATTAAGTCGTCGTTGAGGTTGGACAACCGGTTTGTGATTATCTTCCATTAGGATTTTGTGCATGCAAATTGTTGGACTTATTCCCTTCAAATCTTCAATGGACCATCCAAGAGCACTCTTGTGCTTTTTAAGAACTTTGACAAGCTTATCTTCCTGAAGGAATTCAAGGTGGGAACTTATGATGGCCGGGCACTTGCTCTCAGTGTCTAAAAAGACATATTTGAGGATGTCCGGTAATTGTTTGAGTTCAGCCCCCTTCTTTGATTCATCTTTACTTCCTTCCACTAACGGTTGCCTTAGCTCCTCCCATCGATTATGGCGAGAATTTTCAACAAGTGATGTTGTTTCCATCATGGCTAAAACTTCACTATCTTTTTCATCAACTATCTCTTCTTCTTTAAAGATTGATAAACTCAAAATTCTCTCCAAAGGTAACTTTTGTTTTGTCAAAGAATTTTCTTCATCACAAATTTGATCAATTACCTCAATGTGTTGACTTGTGGCAATGTTATGTTTGTACTTCATGGTGTTTCGCACATCAATCTTTAGTTCCTCATCATAAACTTTCAAGGTCATTTTACCTTCCTCTATGTCGATCAAGCATCTCCCGGTCTCTAAAAATGGTCTCCCCAAAATGATTGGTATCTCTTCATCTTCGGGCATCTCTAGAATAACAAAATCTACAGGGAATACGAACTTGTCGATTTTCACCAACACGTCTTCTACCACTTCGTACGATCTTTTCACCGATTGGTCAGCAAACTGAAGTGTCATTCGTGTATCTTGTACTTTACCTATCCCCAATCTTTTGTAGATGGATAATGGCATAAGACTTACACTTGCTCCCAAATCAATAAGAGCTTTCTTGAAAGACCTATCACCGATGGTGCATGGAATAGTTACTGAACCTCGATCTTTCTTCTTGACTGGAATTTTCATGCCCTGCAAAATAGCACTACAAGTTTCAGTTAGAATAATTGGATCACTCTCGATGGTCCGCTTCTTTGAAATTATATCTTTCATGAATTTCGCATAGGTTGGCATTTGCTCAAGTGCCTCTAAGAAAGGAATGTTCAGCTCAAGTTTCTTGAACATCTCCAAGAACTTCTCAAAATTCTTCTCATGTTGTTATTTCTTCTTATTTCTTATGGGGAAAGGGAGTTTAACCGCCGGTTTAGGTGTAACTATTTTTTCTTTTACTACCCTTTCATCCCCCTTGACCTCTTGACTTACAACCTCATTCTCTTTAATCTCTACATCCACTTCAATCAACATATCCTCTTCATCAGAATTCTTCTCAGGTTTGTCATTGGATTTATTGCTTCTGGTAGTTACAGCGGTCACATGATTATTGTCTCTGGGATTCGTAACCGTAGCACTAGGTAGAGCACCCTGTGGTTAAGAGTTAGTCATTTGTTGTGCAATCTGACTCATTTGGATTTCCAGATTTTTGATAGAGGCCCCTGTGTTCCTCATACTGCTCCTAGTTTCTTCCTGAAATTGAGAATTTTGAGCTGCCATTTTTTCAATAGCTATCTCCCATTCTGCCTTCTTCGGTGCCTGTTGTTGAAATTGTTGAGGTGCTTGAGATTGGAACTGTTGCGGGTGGTGTTGAAATTGTTGCTGGTATGGAAGTTGTTGTTGGGGAGGTCTATACTGTTGTGACTGAGCTGGAGATTGAAAATGGGTTGGTCCTTGCTTTTGAAAGTTTCCTGGTTGGTCCTTCCATGCGAAATTAGGATGATTTTTCCAACCTGGATTATATGTATTGGCGTATGGATTATTTTGCCTCAACATATGAATCTGTTCCACCTGTTCTTGCGTTGCCACACAATGCATAGCAAAATGCGGTCCACTACATATTTCACATACAACTGAGGCGGCTGGCTCAACTTGTGCTACCTTCTGTTCACCAAGATTCATCTTCTTTAATCTTCTTTCTACTTCAGCTGCAATTTGTTCTTCCATTTTAACCACCTGATCAGCAAGCTTCAAATCAATTTTACTTTCCGGTTGGCTCATTGCACGGTCATATAACTCAATGTGCTCATTAGCGGCAATAGCTTCTATGATCCTCTTGATACTAGTGGCTGTTGAAAAATCAGTTGGGCCACCGGCTGCCGTGTCTATCAGCTGTTTTGTCTTGACTCGTAGACCATTAACAAAAGTCTGCATTTGCTCTGTTGGGTCCATATTATGAGTAGGACATGCAACCAAATATCTCTTAAACCTTTTGTATGCATCTCCCAACGATTCCCCTTCTTTCTGCTTGAAATTTACAATATCATATCTTTTTCGGATGAAAACTGATGCGGGGAAATACTCGTTAAGAAAGGTTGTTTCCATCTGTTGCCATGTGGTGATACTTCCAGCTGGAAGTGAGTAAAACCACTCTTCCGCATCTTCGAATAAAGTAAAAGGAAACATCACGAGTCTCTTTGCTTCTTCGGAATGGCCCTCTATCTTCAATGATGTTGTTGTGGTGAGGAACCTCTGTAAATGCTTATTTGCATCTTCATTGATTCTTCCAGCAAAAGGCCTGCTTTCTAACTGACGGATAGTGGAAGGATGTAGTTGGAAGTGTGCCACGTTAACCGGTTGATTTACTATGGTCATTCTTCCAAGCGGTGCATTGGCCCTTCCATAATCACCTAAAAGTCTCTCTGGAGGAGGTGGATCAGCTGTCATAGTTTCAGGCTCAGAATCTGACTGCTCGGACTGAATAGATAGTGCTTCTTCGTCTTCCGATTCTGAAACTACAAATGATTCTTCTTTCGATGCCATTCTTTTCCGCTTAACTTCTCGGAGTCGTGCTCGCAATAATCTTTCGGGTTCTACGTCAAAAAGAAGTTCAACTGAGGCCTTACCTCGCATACAAGATTAGACAATTATTAGTTGAGAGGAAACAATAAAAATAAATAAATAAATTAAAATTAAAATTTGCAAAGGAAATAAAATTTTAATTGCAGAGCAATAAAATTTTAATTGACTGAATAATAACTTATATTTTGGCAATCCCCGGCAACGGCGCCAAAAACTTGATCGGAAAAATAGCAAGTGTACTATTTTCACCGGTGTAGTTATAATGGGTTTTACCCCAAGTATCGATCATGAGGATTGCGTAGGAAACACAAGTTATTTTGCGGAGTCAATTAAACAAAAACACATATGGTGTTGCTTTAAATGGTTACCGAAATAGATTAAAACACGATATAAAAGCTGAAATTAAAGTTGAGCTTTTGATATAAATTTAGAGTAATGCCAAGGTAGGTGTATGATCAGCCTTATAATGACTCTGTAAAAAGATCTCTTTAACAAGTTCATATGATGCAACTATTTGTCCTTAAGGGTGTTTTCCTAAGTCCTTAGTGAAAACCTTTTGGTTTGCAATCATAATGCCTAAGTCCTTAGAAACAAAGGTTTGTAAACCAAAGATGTAAGTAATCAAGAATATTCAAATAACCTTACGGTATCCCTAGTCCTAGGTGATACTACAAGATTTAATTGTTTAAAAACCTTAACAACCGTAGTCCTACAGATTGTTAACCGTAGATCAATCTTGTTTTGCCGACAAAGAGAGCATTAAAAATATTAAACAATCAAATTGCAAAATACGAATACTTGATTAACGAAATACGATATTCAGAGTCGTTACAATTCAAATCAGGGACACCCCCCTGGCATTGGGGGGTTTAGCCTCTCATAATATTCAAGAAACCAAAATCAAAAAGTTTAGACATTACAAAGATTAGGAGAACTCTGATCTTCAATGGTGTCCACCGTTGAATCTCTTCGTCTTCCAAAACCTTGATGAAGCTATCTTTATCTGCTCTGGGATTCTATCGTACGATCAAAAGTGCCTTCTCCTTGTCTCTCAATCCTCTTTTAATCCCTCTAGATTTTAAGATCTCAGTCGGAATACCCAAATTGCCCCCGGAACTTTAAAATTGTAAAAACAAAAAAACTCAGAAATTCTGTCCGCACAGCTGACACGGCCGTGTCACTTGACACGGGCAGACCGTGTCAGCTTCTGGTCTTAGGAGTGCAGTTCTTCAGGAGGCCTGACACGGCCGTGTCAGGCGACACGGTCAGACCGTGTCCGCCTCTGCCTCCTTGCTTATTTTTGCTTCTTGCTTCCTTTTTGCGCACCTCTTGGATATGCGATCTTACTTCAATCCAAAGCTAACCTGAAACCATTACCAAACGAGATCAAAAGCACCTAATTGACAAGGAAAATGCACAAAAACAAATTGCAAACAAATAAACTACAACTAGATAGATTTAAAGAAAACATTAGAAAACAAACACAAAGTGTTACCAAACATGACGATTGTGTGTCGAATTCATGATGAAATTAAGTGTAAAATGGTGACCGATCAGCTACAACTTAAACAGTTGGTAAGCTCGCTGAGATATCTCTGTAATACCAGACCTGACATTTGTTACACAGTTGGAATGGTGAATGAGTTTGAGATGAGTGATCTTAGAAACATGATATATTTTCTAGGAATGGAGATTATGTACTTTGAGAAGGGTATAATTTTGTATCAGCTGAAGTATGAACTTAAACTTCTAAAGAGATTTGAGTTAACCATGAAGGATAGAAAAACACTTAGAAAAGGGGGGGTTGAATAAGTGTAGCTTTAAAACTTGTAAGATTAAAACAATTTCCACAATGATTTTTATCCTGGTTCGTTGTTAACTAAACTACTCCAGTCCACCCCCTTGGAGTGATTTACCTCACCTGAGGATTTAATCCACTAATCACACAAGATTACAATGGTTTTCCACTTAGACAACTTCTAAGTCTTCTAGAGTATACTGATCACAACCTGATCACTCTAGGAACAAACTGCTTAGATACCCTCTAAGACTTTCTAGAGTATTCTGATCAACAACCTGATCACTCTAGTTCTTACAAATTATTGTAAACAAATTCTAAGAGTTACAATGCTTCTTATAAAGTTATTATCACAACTGTGATTTTCTCTTAAGTTTAAGCTTAATCTCACTAAAATATTACAACAGCAATAAGTGAGGTTGAAGATGAAGTTATGAGAGCTTTTGAATTGAACAGCGTTTCAGCGTTTTTGGATCGAGTGTTATATTCAAAGTTCGTAACCTTGCTTCTCATCAGAACTTCATATTTATAGGCGTTTGAAAAGATGACCGTTGGGAGCATTTAATGCTTTGCGTGATCCGTACAGCATTGCATTTAATGTTTCACTCTTTTGTCAACTACCTCGAGCCTTGCTTTAGCTGTGTCTACTGACGTTGCCCTTAATAGCTTTCAACATTCCTTTTGTCAGTCGGCGTAGCCTCCCAACTAGTACTTGCTTCTGATCTGATGTTTGTGTAAACAACGTTTGAATATCATCAGAGTACAAACAGCTTGGTGCAGAGCATCTTCTTGTCTTCTGACCTTGAAGTGCTTATGAGCGTGATACCATGAGAACTTCAGTGCTTCTGCTTCTGATCTCAAGTTCTTCTGATGCTTCCATAGACCATGTTCTGATTCTGCTTGACCATCTTCTGATGTCTGGCCAGACCATGTTCTGATGTTGCATGCTGAACCTTCTGAGTCAGTGCTTCTTGCGCTGATTTTGTGCATACTCTTTATATAATTCCTGAAATGGAAATTGCATAGTATTAGAGTACCACATTATCTCATACAAAATTCATATACATCGTTATCATCAAAACTAAGAATATTGATCAGAACAAATCTTGTTCTAACAATCTCCCCCTTTTTAATGATGACAAAATCATATATAAATGATATGAATTTGCAATCAGAATATCAGACGGCTAAAGACAATTACACAGCTATAGCATAAGCATATAAACATAGTGTGTGAATATGTCTCCCCCTGAGATTAACAATCTCCCCCTGAGATAAATAATCTCCCCCTGAAATAAATACTGGAAGAAATTTATAAATAAAGGACTTCCCTGAGTATTTTCCATTTCAGTTGAGACGATCACATATGCTTAGATCTTCAGAACATTCATAGCTTCTGATTCTTGCTTCCATAGGACAGCTTCAGAGCTTGAATTTCTTCTTGAATCATTGCATGCTAGATTGTATCAGAACATTGTTGAATGTATCAGAGCATCATCAGAGCATCTCTACATCCTGAAATGTTACAGCACAAACTAAACGACAAAAGTCAGAGCATGAATGAATCAGAACATATAGTATGAATCAGAGCAAAAACAATAATGTTTCAGAGCATATTTAGAACTAAAACATGCATCAGAACATATAAGGAATAAGAATGAGTTAGAGCATATTCTATCATCAGAATATCATAACATTATTCCTTCTTGCTTCTGATCTTGAAGCTTCACAGCACTCAGCTTGCTTCAATTTCCATGAGCTTGATTCCATACATAATTGCTTTTCCCCATGTCTTTGCTTCTCATGTTGAGCTTTTAAGAAGATCTTCACTTCCTGCAAAACACTCAAAGACACAGAACTTGCAATTTCTTGTTAGAAATATGGATACTTTCTCCCAGCAACTGATAATAAAAATCAGATCATTTATCATATTTTCTCCCCCTTTTGTCATAACATCAAAAACATAAAAGATTCAGATGAAAAACAAAACAGTTATGAGAGAAAAAAGGATAATTTTCATTGATTGCAAAAGAGAGAATTATCAGAAAGTACAAGGAAGATGCATAGAAGACAGATGCAAGAAACAAAGAGAAACTACTAAGACACAAAAGGACTAAGACGACCCTAGCTTAGACATAATCTTGGTCAGCATGTCATGAATCCCAGCATTGCTCTCAGTCTGCCTCTCCATGAAAAAGCGGAACTCAGCATTGGTGTCCTCTTGCTTGTTCATACGAGAAGCTAGCTCAGCTTGGTTCTTCTGAATAACCTCTAGAGTCTTCACCAGAAGAGGGGGTTCACCAGAAGAAGCTTCACAACTTCTGTTCAGAGGGACAGCATTCTGAACTGCAACTTCCATTGTAAGATCATCATATTGATTTTCCTCAACAGGAATAGACTTAGCAGGATGATCTTCAGCATCAGCTTCTCCCATATCAACATCTTCTTCATACTCAGGAGCAGGAAGATCAGAATCTCCATTCTCAAGAGCTTGAAGAATGGCAGCAAGATTCCTTGGGGCAGAAGGACCCTCAACTTCTGGCGGGTCAACAACTTCTGGAATGACCAAATTGGGGTCTTCCTCGGAAGGATTTTCCCTTAGAAAGTCAAACAAGGACTTGAAGTCTCCAGTCAGAACTGGATACTTAGGTCTCCAGACCACAATATCCCTGCAAGGATTGTCCAGCAACTCATCAACAAACATCTTCTCCTCAAGAATTCTCCTGTTTCTGATGGGATGATAATAGACACCATTATCAACTTCAAGAAGATATCCAGCATAACCAGGTGCAGCAGCCACTAGTCTCTTCTGATAAGTTCCAGTCTCAACAGATCAAAAGCATTGATGACATGCCTTTGAATGGCTCCAAAGAATCTGAACGTTCCAATAGTCTTTAGAGAGTCCATCAAATCACTTTCTATCAGAATGTCTGAGATCATTCTGGCGAAAGGAATAGTATTTCTTTGAAGATGAGGATACTTCTCACGTTCTTCATCCCTTGACTCTTCAATAGCCATCTTCAGATTCTGAAACAGAATGTTGGAGATGTTCAGCTCAATTCTTCTTCCAATGCAGAAGAGAGTATATTTGTGATCAGGACTGATGTACATGGAGGATAATGATCTTCTTCTATGATGAAGAGATCCCAGAATGATTTCAGCCCAGACTTGATAGAACGCCCTCAATGTACCAGTTTGGTGAGATTGAAGACCAGTTGCATAAGATATTTGTCCTTCAACCTGTGGCCAACTAACCCTGGCAGGAAGTGGACCAGTACATCCTTCTTCATCATCCAGGTTGTACAACTTCCTTATCAACTTCTCGGTAATCACAACTTCATGCCATAACACGAAGGAGATGATTGCAGTTGGAGTAACCGTTGCATGAGCCCAGAAATCTTTTACAAGGGCCGGATAAATTGGTCCAACCAATCTATCAAGGTAGCTTGACCATCCTTGTGCCATTGTCTTTGCTTCAGGTTTGAAACCATGTGCTCTCAGATTTTCAAAGTCCACTGAAGACTCACAAAGAGCTTCCATCTCTGCAGTAGGAATGGAACAGGTCTTCAAAGGAGCAAAACCACGCTTGCTCAAAACCAGTTGAGTGGAAGACATTTCTGCTTGGTTTGAGGAACTTGATGAAGGATTTATGATGATATGCTAAGTTTCAGACACAAACTAGGGTTTTTGCGATGAATGCAAAAAGAGATGGATGAATGAAGAGAGAGAGTGAAAAAGATGAAATGAAGATGAAGGGGAGTATATAAAAGGTTGGAAAGAAAAAAATAACTGCAAAATGGTTTAAGTGAAATGATTAAAAAAACTGACATCAATTTGCATTTAATGAGATATGACGTTAGGAGAGATAAAGTGACAAAATGAAATGATTTGCACAGTTACCTAGGGCGGCGTCTCCTCAACTGCACGCATGCTTGTCCAAAAATAGTAAACACGTGTTCATTTTCTGGAAAACTAGTGACAGCTGTTTTACTTTAAAAGAGATTCTGAAGCAACTTAGATAATGAAACGTTAGTAATAACAGAATCAGAACTTCTAATTGATCAATATCAGAACTTCTTATATACACATAATCCCAACACATTTCAGAGTTTAACCATACATGAGATCTTCTCATCTTCTCATTCTGGGCATAAATCCATACTGATATTCTTCAGAATGAACTTAAACCTATCTTCAGCAAGGGGTTTTGTAAAGATATCACTATATCAACCCATTGATGGTCTGTATCCACAAAGTTTAAAGAGAGAACACCCTTCTGAACATAGTCCCTAATGAAATGATGTTTAATCTCAATATGTTTAGCTTTGGAATGTAAGATAGGATTCTTAGATAAACATATGGCAGAAGTATTGTCACAGAAGATAGGAATGTTACTCTCATATATTTGATAATCTTCTAGCTGACTCTTCATCCAGAGCATTTGTGTGCTACAACCAGCAGCAGCAACATATTCTGCTTCTGTTGTTGAGAGGGCAATGGTAGCTTGCTTCTTGCTGTACCAGGAGATCAGATGACTTCCTAGGAATTGACAACTTCCAGAAGTACTTTTCCTTTCAATTCTATCTCCAGCATAGTCAGCATCACAAAATCCTACTAAGTTGTATTCTTTAGATTTTCTGTAGACTAAACCAACATTAGTAGTACCTTTCAAATACCTCAGAATTCTCTTAACAGCAGTTAAGTGAGATTCTCTAGGATCTGATTGGAATCTAGCGCACAAACAAACACTGAATAGAATGTCAGGTCTAGAAGCAGTTAAATATAGAAGAGATCCAATCATACCTCTGTACAACTTCTGATCTACCTTCTTACTTACCTCATCCTTACCTAGAACACACGTTGCATAGGAGTTTTGGCTTCTTTGCTTTCAGAAAGATTAAACTTCTTCAGAAGTTCTTTCACATACTTCATTTGATGAACATAAGTTCCATCAGAAGTTTGATTGATTTGAATCCCAAGAAAATACTTGAGTTCACCCATCATACTCATTTCAAATTCAGCCTGCATAGACTTAGCAAACTCCTTTCCAAGTGAAGCATTAGATGTTCCAAAAATAATATCATCAACATAAATTTGACAAATTAAAATGTCCTTCTTAGATGTTTTACAGAAGAGGATCGTATCCACTTGTCCTCTAGTGAAACCATTATCCAGAAGGAAAGAACTTAATCTTTCATACCAAGCTCTAGGAGCTTGCTTCAATCCATACAATGATTTCTTAAGTTTGAAAACATATTCTGGAGACTTAGAGTCTTCAAAACCAGGAGGTTGGTGGACATAGACTTCCTCATCTATATAACCATTTAAGAAGGCACTTTTAACATCCATCTAATACAGAGTGATGTTATGCTGAGTGGCAAAAGAAATTAATAAGCGAATAGATTCTAACCTGGCCACTGGTGCAAAGGTTTCAGTATAGTCAATTCCTTCTTGTTGACTATATCCCTGAGCCACCAGTCTGGCTTTGTTTCTTACCACTTCTCCCTTCTCACTAAGCTTGTTTCTGAAAAGCCACTTTGTACCAATGATGTTGAATCCTTTTGGTCTAGGAACAAGATCCCATACATCATTCCTTGTAAACTGATTTAGTTCTTCTTGCATGGCAATTATCCAGTTTGGATCTTCTAGAGCTTGATCAACAGAAGTTGGCTCGATCAAAGAAACAAGACCTAATTGACATTCTGCATTGTTCTTAAGGAATGCTCTGGTTCTGATAGGATCATCTTTCTTTCCAAGGATCACATCTTCTGAGTGAGCTGAGGTGAGTCTAGAAGATCTTCTGACTGTTGGTTCTTTAGAAATTCTGAGATTCTCTAAAGATGCAGCAACTTGATCTTCTGATTCTTTGCTTCTGAGATTTTCAGCTTCTGAAACTTTGCTTCTTGGTTCTACAACTTCTGATATATCAATATCTATATCTGCAAAATTCTCAAACTGCTTTGGCTTTTCAAGACCAAGCTTATCATCAAATCTGATATTGATTGATTCTTCTACAACCAATGTTTCAGTATTGTATACTCTGTAGCCTTTAGAGCGTTCAGAATATCCAAGAAGGAAACATTTTTGTGCCTTAGAATCAAACTTACCAAGATGATCTTTAGTATTCAGAATAAAACACACACATCCAAAAGGATGAAAATATGAAATGTTGGGCTTTCTGTTCTTCCACAATTCATAAGGAGTCTTATTTAGAATAGGTCTTATAGAGATTCTATTCTGAATATAACATGCAGTGTTTATTGCTTCTGCCCAGAAGTGCTTAGCCATATTGATTTCATTGATCATGGTTCTGGCCATTTCTTGTAGAGTCCTATTCTTTCGCTCTACAACTCCATTTTGCTGTGGAGTTCTAGGGCAAGAGAAATCATGGGCAATACCATTTTCTTTGAAGAACTCCTCAAAGAATCTGTTCTCAAATTCACCACCATGATCACTTCTGACCTTTATGATTTTGCACTCCTTCTCAGATTGAATCTGAGTGCAGAATTCAAAGAACACTGAATGAGACTCATCCTTGTGTTTTAAGAACTTTACCCATGTCCAGCGGCTATAATCATCTACGATGACTAATCCATATTTCCTCACTCTGACAGATGCTGTTTTGACTGGTCCGAACAGATCAATGTGCAGAAGTTCTAACGGCCTTGAGGAAGAGACAACATTCTTAGATTTGAATGCAGGTCTGGAGAACTTTCCCTTCTGACATGCTTCACAAAGAGCATCTGATTTGTATTTCAGATTTGGGAGTCCTCTGACCAGATTTAGTTTGTTAATCTGAGAAATCTTTCTCAAACTAGCATGTCCTAATCTTCTGTGCCAGACCCATTGCTCTTCAGAAACAGACATAAGGCAAGTTACCTTCTGCTTCTCAAGATCTGAAAGATAAATCTTATAAATGTTGTTTTTTCTCTTGCATGTAAATAGGATTGAGCCATCCTTCTGACTTACAGCCTTGCAAGACTTTTGATTGAAGATTATGTCATAACCATTGTCACTTAATTGACTTATGGACAATAAGTTATGCGCTAATCCTTCTACAAGAAGTACATTAGTTATGGAAGGAGAGTTACCAATACTTATGGTTCCAGAGCCAATAATCTTGCCCTTCTGATCTCCTCCAAACTTGACTTCTCCACCAGACTTAAGCACCAGGTCTTGGAACATAGACATTCTTCCCGTCATGTGTCGCGAGCACCTAGAGTCCAGGTACCATGACACTTTGTGCTTTGTCTTCTTTGCTACTAAGGATATCTGCAACAGAAATTATCTTCTCCTTAGGTACCCACAGTTTCTTGGGTCCTTTCTTGTTAGTTTTCCTCAAGTTCTGATTGAACTTGGGTTTAGCATGATAAGTAACAGCAGGAACAGCATGATATTCTTTAGGTTTGGCAGCATGATA
Organism: Vicia villosa; assembly: GCF_029867415.1. Lineage (NCBI taxonomy): Eukaryota > Viridiplantae > Streptophyta > Magnoliopsida > Fabales > Fabaceae > Vicia > Vicia villosa. Next base: position 107,278 of record NW_026706328.1, on the reverse strand, counting down.
TTTTTTAGGTTGTGTCACATGCTTCTTGGTGTGTGAAGTGTTAAAACTTTTGGCATGTGAAGTGAGCCTAATATCATGTGAGTGGCCATATTTGAACTGATCATACAATGGCTTGTATGTGATTTTCAAATCATCAACATGTTCAAATTTTTGTGAGGTATCACCCTCATAGCCAACGCCAATCCTTTTGTTTCCAGAAACACCATATATCATAGAAGCAAGATGACTTCTGCCAATACTTCTAGATAGAAACTTCCTGAAGCTCGAGTCATATTCTTTCAGAATATGATTGAGACTAGGAATGGATTTTTCTGATTCAGAAGGAGATCCAATATCTTTGGATAATTTTAAAACTTTTTCCTTCAGTTCAGAATTTTCCACTTCCAGCTTCTTAGTTTCAAACTTAAATAGCTTTTTCAGCTTTTTGTATTTGATACTAAGATGAGCCTTGAGTTCCAGAAGTTCAGTTAAACTGGAAACTAACTCTTCTCTAGAAAGTTCAGAAAATACCTCTTCAAAATCTGATTCTGATGTAGATTTTGATCCATCATCCACTGTGGCCATCAATGCAAGGTTTGCCTGCTCACCTTCAGAGTCTGATTCTGATTCTGATTCTGAATCATCCCATGTTGCCATAAGACCTTTCTTCTTATGAAACTTCTTCTTGGGATTCTCCTTCTGAAGTTTTGGACATTCATTCTTGAAGTGTCCAGGCTCATTGCACTCATAGCAGATGACCTTCTTCTTATCAGATCTTCTGACTCCAGAAGATTCTCCTCTTTTAGGCTTCTTTGAACTTCTGAAGCTCTTGAATTTCCTTTCTAATTCTAATTCTTCTTCTGAGATGGTTTACCCTTCTGGAGATCATGGACAGTTCATCTTCTTCTTCTGATTCTAATTCTTCAGAATCTACTTCTTCAGCCTAAAAAGCGTTAGTGCATTTTTTATAATTAGATTTTAACGCAGTAGACTTACCTTTCTTCCGAGGTTCATTAGCATCCAGCTCAATTTCATGACTCCTCAGAGCACTAATCAATTCCTCAAGAGAGACTTCATTCAGATTCTTGGCAATTTTGAAAGCAGTCACCATAGGACCCCATCTTCTTGGCAAGCTTCTGATGATCTTCTTGACATGATCAGCCCTTGTGTATCCCTTTTCAAGAACTCTCAATCCAGCAGTTAGCGTTTGAAATCTTGAGAACATCTTCTCAATGTTTTCATCATCCTCCATCTTGAAGGCTTCATATTTCTGGATCAAAGCAAGAGCTTTAGTCTCCTTGACTTGGGCATTTCCTTCATGGGTCATTTTCAATGACTCATATATGTCATAGGCAGTTTCCCTGTTAGATATCTTCTCATATTCAGCATGAGAGATAACATTCAGCAAAACAATCCTACACTTATGATGATTTTTGAATTGCTTCTTTTGATCATCATTCATTTCTTATCTTGTAAGCCTTACTCCTGTAGCTTTCACTGGATGTTTGTAACCATCCATCAACAGATCCCATAAGTCACCATCTAGACCAAGGAAGTAACTTTCAAGTTTATCTTTCCAGTATTCAAAGTTTTCACCATCAAATACTGGTGGTCTAGTATAACCATTGTTACCATTTCCATTGTATTGCTCAGCAGAGCCAGATGTAGATGTATTTGTTGGATTTTCACCAGACATCTTGACTTAAGCGTTTTTCTCTTCCTGAATCTTTTCTAAACACGGTTAAGTGCTTGCACCTTAGAACCGGCGCTCTGATGCCAATTGAAGGATAGAAAAACACTTAGAAAGGGGGGGGGGGTTTGAATAAGTGTAGCTTTAAAACTTGTAAGACAAAAACAATTTGCACAATGATTTTTATCCTGGTTCGTTGTTAACTAAACTACTCCAGTCCACCCCCTTGGAGTGATTTACCTCACCTGAGGATTTAATCCACTAATCACACAAGATTACAATGGTTTTCCACTTAGACAACTTCTAAGTCTTCTAGAGTATACTGATCACAACCTGATCACTCTAGGAACAAACTGCTTAGATACCCTCTAAGACTTTCTAGAGTATTCTGATCAACAACCTGATCACTCTAGTTCTTACAAATTAATGTAAACAAATTCTAAGAGTTACAATGCTTCTTATAAAGCTATTATCACAACTGTGATTTTCTCTTAAGTTTAAGCTTAATCTCACTAAAATATTACAACAGCAATAAGCTTTCAACGTTCCTTTTGTCAGTCAGCGTAGCCTGCCAGCTAGTACTTGCTTCTGATCTGATGTTTGTGTAAACAACGTTTGAATATCATCATGTAGCAACCTGCCCTAAAAATTAATATTTAGAGTCGCCACCTATTCTGAAGGGCGAATAGGAAACCTTACGCTGTTAAGAGATTCGGGGTAAGTTATTATAATCAGGTCGAGGGAAGGTGTTAGGCACCCTCAACCCTTTCCTATTTGCTTTGAATCTAAGGGTCAAGTTTTATGGCTAAAAGTTAAGGTTAATAGCTAAGGAATTGAAAAGGGGAAAAATTGAGATTTTAGGGAGGGGGACTCGCCTTGGTTATCCAAGTGCCTACGTATCTCCTTAGGGAGAATCAGAGTCAACGTAGTTCGGGCACAGGGTTGTACGCCTTTGAGTTTGAATTGATTGTTTGAAGGCTTTTTGAATGGCCTATCGTAGTTTGAATTTGATTTGAAAGGCATTTTGAATTGCCTGATTGAAAAGGATGAAAATCCGTGGTATCGTGGTTTAGTGTTTTTTAGATGTTTTGGGCGTACAACCCTGATTTGATATGGCACCGTTAGATGCGATGACCAATAGATTTGGTCAGTATAGCTAACAGATTAAGGGGCATTGCTGGTTACTCAGATCGATAGATTCATCGTCGCGGGCAGCAAATTAAATGTGTTTTGGATTTTATGTATTTTTTATCTCTCGTCTAAAGCGACTAATAGATTTAGTCGGGTCGAGGAGAGAATTAGTAAGAATTAATTAAATTATTAAATAATCCAAAAGATTATTTCTCGTCTACTACGACTAATAGGTATAGTCGGTCCGGGAAGAAAATTAGATTCAATTATCAAAATAACGAACAATTAAATAATTAGAATTTTTACAAAATTAATTAATTAATTTTATTTTTTTTTATTTTATACAAAGGGGGTGCATATTGTTCTTGGTAGTAAAACCTGGGGGTGTTAATGGCAAAGGGCCTGGCCCAATTAATATTTGCATTCGTTTGGTTGAATGTGTGTGTGTATGGTGTTAAGATATGTTATAGAATGTGAAACGTTGGATCTCAGCTTAGACTGATCGGACGGTCTGCATGTGTTGGTGTTGAGGGCGCATGGTATGGATGGCATACTGGATCATGTCCAGTATTGTAGTCAAGTGGCCATGGGAGGGCCACTTGTCATCATCTGATGACGCCTCACGTGATACAAAACGATGCCCCTCTACTTCCCTTCCCTTTTTTTCGTTTCTTTTTCTCTCCCTTCTTTCTCCGCCCTCTCTCAATTCTCTCTTCTCTGAACAACAACATAACAATAACCTTAGGCTCAACCCAAAAAACCACCACCTTCAAACGCCGTACGCCACCGCAAACCACCCCCATATCCAGATTCCGATGAAGATTCTGATGAATCTTCATCGTTCCTACCCCTTATCTTCATACCCAAACCCAATTTTCTTCAAAAACCCATGAACCCTAACAATTTTAAGAACCCTAACCTTTATTATAAACCCTAATACCTTATCAATTCAAACAAACAGAAACGTAGCAATTGCGGATGCTCATGCAAGCGATACAAGCTTAAGCTAAGTTCGATGGCATTTACCTTCTGGTCTTGCGTTTCTGGAACGTGTAAGCTCCACTCGATGCTAATCCTTCTCCGATTTTTGCAGGTTTCCGATCAGAGATCCAAGCTTCGAAGAGTTCGTATTCGCGGTGGTGCCTCAAGATTTTCTCCAGAAAAATTCTCCTCCCTGGCGTCTAATTTCTTCTCTCCTTTTATAGTTAAGGTTCTGATTAAATTAGGTTAGATTAGATTTAGGTACTATTAGATTTGATTGTAGTTTTGTTTTCGATTGGATTCCGAATTTGTTTGTAATTGATTCTGTTTTAATATATTTCACTTGATCATTTATGGATTTGATTCTCGTTTAAGTTGATTTTATTGGATTCAATTCAGATTGCTTAATTTCGTTAAGATTCGATTGCATTTGATTCAATGGGCCTGGGCGTTGATGGAGGTTAGGTTGGTGGTTGGTGAAGAGGGTGGCCGCCGCTGCTAGGGTTTGGTTTGGACAAGATGATGAACAGGGCTGGGTCGGTTTGACCCGCCTGTTGCCCCAACGCCCGTTGGGCTTGACCCGGTTCCGTATCCAGTTTTGTTTGGCCCAATGACAGCAACAACAAAAACCAAAAACCCAATTAACCTCAATTTATGCACTTAATTAATTAATTAATCAATGGACTAATTAGTTAATAATATTCAAATAATTCTGATAATAATAATTAATAATAACATTCAAAACAATACTAACTAATATTCTAATAATTCTAATATTAACAATAATAATAATCTTGTAGTTAGCAATAATATCAAAAAAATAAAAAAATAAAAAAGATAATAGAATGGTTAAATGAAATAAATGGGCCCAAAACAAATTGGGTCTCAAATATTTGCTGTTCACACCTCCATTTTGTTTAACCAATTTATAAGGGAATTTTATAAGAGATCGGGTTTAATAATAGATATATTAAATCCTATGGCTCTTAATTTTTAACCCCCTTAATAAATTAAAAGACGTGAAGTAGAACGGGTAAATTTTGGGGTATGACACATCAGAGTACAAACAGCTTGGTGCAGAGCATCTTCTTGTCTTCTGACCTTGAAGTGCTTCTGAGCGTGATACCATGAGAACTTTAGTGCTTCTGCTTTTGATCTCAAGTTCTTCTGATGCTTCCATAGACCATGTTCTGATTCTGCTTGACCATCTACTGATGTCTTGCCAAACCATGTTCTGATGTTGCATGCTGAACCTTCTGAGTCAGTGTTTCTTGCGCTGATTTTGTGCATACTCTTTATATAATTCCTGAAATGGAAATTGCATAGTATTAGAGTACCACATTATCTCATACAAAATTCATATACATTGTTATCATCAAAACTAAGAATATTGATCAGAACAAATCTTGTTCTAACAAACCAAAGTTGTCTCATTACCAAGTTGTTGTTGGGGTTTCGAGGTACGTTATGGGAACTATGAAGTTTGGAGTTTTGTTCCCTTCTGGTATTGAATGTGAGTCAGAACTGATGTGCTACTTAGATTCTGATTGGTATGGTGATAGAGTTGATAGAATAAGTACTTCTGGATATTTGTTCAAATATCTGGTAAGTCCCATTTCTTGGGGCTTCAAGAAGCAACCAATGGTCGCGTTGTCAACTTGTGAAGCTGAATACATTGCAGGTTCTTTGTGTGCATGTCAAGCTGTTTGGATGATGAACTTATTGTAGGATCTGAAGATCAAGGTGATCAAGCCTGTGAAGCTGTTGATTGACAACAAATCAGCTATATGTCTTGCCAAGAATCCAGTGGTATATGGAAGGAGCAAGCATATTGACACGAAGTTCCATTTTCTGAGGAATCAAGTCCATAACAGAGTGCTAGAAGTTGTCAACTATAACACTTTATCCATGTGAGGGATGAAATTGGTGTTGTAAATTTCGGAATATGAATTAAGGGATGGTGTTAGAAGTAATTCATATTCAGAAGCATTGTTAGCCAGAAGCAGAAGCTTCTGAGGTGACTGTTCTAGAAGTGGTGTTTAGATTTTGGAGTTTAGTTTATTTGTTAGCTTAGCTATTAAGCATAGTTTTTGTTGCGCCTATGTGGCAGATTACTTTATCTATTTAAACAAGTTTGTAGATAGGGTTTTCAATAATATTATAATGCATTTTTGTGAATAGAGTTTCCTTCTCAACAAGTTTGTTGTAACCGTTTTTCTCTCTCATATTTCTCTCTCTTCCTCCATCTTCATCTTATTCATCTTATTCTGTTGTGCACCAATGCACAACTCCATTGGGAATTTTTATTAAACGTCTTAAGATAAAAATCATCCCAATATGGAACGGAAAAAGGTTAATTAGAGAGTAATTGTTTCTTAATAAATATTGGTCAAACCTTTAATTATGTATATTTAGTTTCCCTAAATAGACTAGTAACAATATTTGTAATTATATGTTATAAATGTCTATTAGGGATGATGTATTTATATAGTGGAGAAGTAAATGAAGAAAGTAAAAATGAGAAAATATTGACATTGTTCAACGCATTTATATGGTGGAGAAGTAAATGAAGAAAGTGACAAATGAGAAAATGTTGACATTGTTCGATCAAACTTGTGCGAACCTAATTCTCATTGGTGTTGTTCAGTGATCCCCATTGGATTGCTCTGGAATTTCTTGGTCTTTGTTCGGTGATTATTCTTTTGTAAACCTTGATTGTGTTTTATTCATGCTTTTGTGGTTTTCTAATGGTATCGTCTTTACAATTTATCGGTGATTTTCGATTCTCATTCGCGATCCTCATTCTTTGTTGTTTGGTTTCTTCAAGATTGTAATTTGATTTTGATTGTGGCATTTGAAATCATGACAACTAATGAAAAAGATAATTTTTATGTTCGCTTTACCAGCAAGAATTATCCTACTTGAAAACTTCACTGTATGTTAAAGGGAAAGGATTATGGAGTCACATGGATGGCGTCTCTATTGCACCGACAAATAAAGCTGCTTTAAAGGAGTGGGCAATGAAAAATGCTCAAATTATCACTTGGATTCTCTGTACTATTAATTCTCATTTGATCAATAATTTAGATTTTTTTCAATTGCCTAACAAGTATAGAACTATTAGAAGCGTATTTACAATCAACAAAAATGCATCTAACGTTTTCAATTAGAGTTATAGATATTCAATTATAAACAATGTAATTTATCCATTTAAGCATATACTTTTTAAATTTATGGACATAACACCCTACTATTATACATGTTGATGTTCCTAAGTGTCATACCCCAAAATTTGCCCGCATATATTTTTATATGTCATTTTATTTTCTAATAATTGACATAGCCCAGTCGGTAAGGAAGTAAGGTTTGCAAGTGCAAGGTCCCGAGTTCAAAGCCCACTTCTAACATTTTTCCTTTTATTTTTTTTATAACTATAGTTTTAATGTTATTTTTATTTTACATTCAAAAATCACAAAAAAAGACATTTTTATTATTTTAATTTTTAATTTTTCGTATTTATTATTTAAGTTTTTTTTTAAATATTAATTTTTCAATTTTTCCATTTTTATTTATAAAATAATTATAAAATAAAAGATTTGAGAAGATTCTACACCTTTTTACATTTTAAGATAGTTTTTTACTTTTAGAAAAAAAAAATCAATGAATTGACTAAATATATCAAGAATTAAAATTCAAATCAATTTGGTTTAAATACTTGATTATATTAGTTAATAGGTTGATTTCCTATTTTATTTAAGCTAATGTTTTTTTCTATATAAGACAACTAACAAATCCTATTTTCGACAGTATTCACGGTGCATACACCATACCAAGAACTAACCCTCATTCCTCCACCGTCACTCTCGACCACGTACAAACGCTTACCCTCTCACAAACAATTTTCACGGCCAACTTTCTTTCATTCACCCTAACTTTAACATATAAACAATGAACCCTTATTTTACCCTCCACTCTGTGACACGTACAGTACAATAACTTGTCCCTTCCCCTAAACCACTAATCCTAATTTTCATACACTCCCATCCATGTACAGTAAAAAGCCATCATCTTGTCCAACTATTTCGCTCGATTACAAACTTTAACATCCTTGTTACAGACTAACAATTACCTGATTCTAGCCCCAAATTCACGTGCACTTTTGTTCAACACAAACTCATTTCTATCACTCACAGTGCACATATTTTCAATATTTGTAACTAATATTTTTTTTTCATTCACAAAGACTCACACTTGTACAGGTTTATTATAAACAAATGGTGAGCAGAATCTAAGAGAAAGGGGAACCCGATCGGAAAGCAACAACACCGGACCTGTAACACCTCCAGTCGTGAAATCAACACCAGTCTCCGATGCGACATGCTAACCATGTCTCCGACGAGACCTCTCCTCCCGCGATGACCCAGTACAGCGCTGCACAAATCCGATCTTGAACCGTCGTCGGTGATGCTCCGATCTCAGCTGTGCATCCTCCCCGACGGCCAACCATGTACGGTATCTTCACCTTGTTGATGCTCTTGAGTTTGTGTTGGTTTTGATTTGTGTTTATCGATCATGATTATGAATATTTTTTTTTGATTTTGAAAAGAATGTGGTAAGAGAAGTGGGTTGTGTTGCTATGTTCCTATTGTTGTTTCTTTAATCATATAGAGAAGAGAAATAAGTGTATTGGAAAGAAGAATTTGAGTTTAGAGAGGAAGAGAATATTGGGACTGTTTTAGATCTACTCTTCCATTCTTCCATCGTTAAAACAACTAGCGGGAGACCCGTGCTATCGCACGGGGCCGGTTTGTTTTTTTTTACGTGGTTAAGATAAATTTTATGAAGTTTTTCCGTATATACTTAGACAAACGGCATATTAATTGGATCAACGTGTTTAATATATTTAAACATGTAGTATGCTATATAAGATACAGCAATAAAATATACGTGTATATATATATATATATGTATATATACACGTATATATTGATTATCATTATAAATTTGACGCGTTTGAATGTCCACATTATAAACAATGCATATAAGAATAACCTAAATTGACAAATAAATAAAAAAGACGTTTTAATACTTGTAAAAAAGTTTATGGTATTTGGTAATTTAAAACACTGTATATAATAATAAAAAAAATCTATTAGTAATAATAATGATAATAAAAATAATAATAATAGAATCTAATTAGAATACACTGACAGTGTAAAGGAGTTTTACACCGTCATTGAATCATAGTCGTTAATATGCTGGAAGTGTTTGACTTTTATTTTAATTTTTTAAAAAGTAATATAATTGAGTGGTTGTGATGTATTGATAGTGTAAAAAATTTTACACTGACAGTGCATAGCATTGGAACGCATACTAATAATAATGTATATATATATATATATATATATATATATATATATATATATATATATATATATATATATATATATATATATATATATATATATATATATAAATAATAGAATATATGGATTTGTTAGGCTAATTTGTTAATAAATATAATATATTCATAATCACAGCCTTTTTAATAGGCCAATCTGTTGAAGGCCCAATACAAAATAAATTTTGTGATTCAAACAATCAAGATATGAGAGAAAATAAAATATAATGGGTTTAATAGGAGAAACCGTGTAGTAGAAGAAACATAAAATGTCTGCAGAGAAGTATTAGTAGCTTTGGAACTTACAACAATTAAATAATTGTTGCATTTGTTATAGGAAACGTCCCAAAGTACTCTCACCTCTCCATTCTATTTTTTTTTCGTATTCCTTCTCTGTAGCTTCTCACTTCTTATCTCTTGTAACTTTTTTTCTTCCTTAAACAGGTTGAAGACGTCATCGAGTACTCAGCGAGTCGCCTCTCAATTGATCATAGCGCGCGAGAATCCAATGGTGAATCGACGAAGAAATGGTTGTCATGGTTGGATCTCAGACGACTCCGTTTCAGGCGACAGGTAATTAGAACTTAAACTTGTTTTTGTCGAACACCGTGTATCTATGCTGTTAACAAAGAAAAAAATTTAGTTAGTTATCAATTTGTATGTATTAGGGTATTTTTATTTTCCTGGGGTTTATTTGGGTCGATTAGGGCTTTGCGTTTGAGATTCAACGAATACCCCATATTTCATAACTGGAGGTTAAAGTTTGGAGTATTTCTTAGAGACATTGAATGAAAGACAATATGAATGCTATTGGTTTGTATGTCTGTTGATATAAGTTATGTCCCAATTTGAAAATTATTGCTGCATGTATCTTTTTAGTATCTGTTTGCTGGATATGTTCATACCTGTAATCGATGGGTCTTTTGTCCGTTTATATTATACGTTTTATAGTATCTTAGTATACGTATCTTTCTGTTCAGTGAGGAAGCTGCAATGGAAGTAGTTAAGGAACTTGTGGATGAGGTGGGAGAATCATCCGGAAAAAGGAAATCTGTCAAAAAAAAAGTTAGGTTTGCAGAAGCTCATGAAACATCAGCTTTAGTTCGACCAGCGAAGAAAGCAAGTGTTTTTATCAAGGAAGTCAAGGTCGAAGAAGTTGATTCTGATTGTACTGGCAGGCAGGAAGCTCGCACAATAGAAGGAATTAAGAAGCAGCCAACCAGTTTCGTTGCCAAAAGAGCTTGTAACAAAAAAAATGGTGGAAAGATGAGTACTACAAGGAATGGTTCTGGCGGTTCAGACCCTGCTGCAGTAGTGGGGAATGGAACTAAGAAAGTGCAGTTGAAAACTGGGAGGAAGCGATTCAATCCATTTAAAGTTAAGGTAGCAACGAATGGGGCGAAGAAAACATATTGTTGGGAAATTGCAATCACAAATGGAAAAACTAAGAAAGGAAATGTTCAGGTAATTTAAATATGGTATCGAATATTGTCTTGTAATCATAGCTGTATTGTATGGAACAATAAATATGATTTCATAGCTGTATTATATGGAACAATAAATATGGTATCATAGTTTATTCTTTCTATGAAAGTTAACTTATAAGATGTCTTACCCAAATATATAAGCATCGTATTTGATATGTGAATAACACGGGAATCAATATATTTTTTAATAAATATCACCACGTAGCAACCAACCAGATTCATCTAAAATCTCTACATTGTATGATATGCCAGCCAATTAACTCAACTGTAAATCATCCCATTGTATGATATGCTGGCAATAATGGGTAGATGTATAATTTGCAATCACTCAGATACAGTTTGCTGAAGTGCTCTGTCCAGAGATAGAAAGAGTTGAACCAAATAGTGTTGCAATATGTTTTAATAAGAAAATCACCTTAAGACAAAATATGTTTTAATAAAAAATCGAAATAGGATAATACTATAATAATTAGATAATGCCCTGGTTGTATGCAATCTACATAGCATGTGAAAAAAAAAATTAAAACAGCAACAAAAGACAACAATAGTGTATGGCGATAAAACATACAAACTTAATATGTTTAACATATTTTTATCCAATATTCAAATCGTACTTCCATTAAATATTGAATCACGACGCATCCTTAGAGGCATAAAGCATATAGTAATGGGATTTTTTTTTGTAGTGCAGAAGAAACATCTCATTTGAGACAAATTGATCATCTCAATTTTAAGATATGCCATGAGTCTTGTACGAAACATTTTTATAGGTCGTTAGTAAACAACGTATCGATAAGAATCTAAGAATTTTGTTAAAGTTTATTAAATAAAAAGCATAATCCTTTATTTTTTGATCCATATAGAAAGGTTAAATACAGAAATATTCTACACGTTAAAACCAAATTATATATAAATAACAATAATTAGACAACTCAAGAAATCAAATTTCCTAATTAAAAAAGCCGTTGTTAAAAATAGTTGCTGCAATTTCTAATTTGCAAGAAATACAATAACTTAAAATTCAAAACTTGATTTGTCCCATAAGGTTCAAATATTATAAAATACACCAACATAAAGTGTTCATCGGAAACAAAAAAAACAAATCCTACAAACTGGGTACAACACATACTCCTTGCTCATCGTCCACTACTCTTCCTTCTTGATATCTTTAATTAACTTCGTCGACGAAAGCTGTACACCTTCAAATTCCTCAACAGATTCGCTCAAAATTCTCTTGGAAGGGGTAAGGTTAGTATTTGAGGCAGAAGGATCATAATCGGCTGAGACAGACAGAGGTTCCTGAAATCATGCGCATGGAAAAAAAGTTATTGTCAAGCAAAACATTTGCAGACGATAACAATCAGATACATTCAGCAAGTGAATTATGCAAAACTTACAGAAACACTTGGAAATTCGTCCTGGGATGTTGGTTCAATTATGCGCAGCACAGATGTAGGCTGCATGAGAAATAACAATTCATCAGTATCTTACAACGTAATTAAATGTCCAGTTAATAGCCACAGCAAAACAAATTTACCTCTTCAGCTCTAAAATTTTCCTTGACTATGCTACGGGTTTCCGGATCATCTCTGAAACCAATCACAGAAAGGCGTCCATTTTTGGGTTGGAACACAGCTCTGATGGCCAGCTCACGCTTCAATATTGAATCAAGTTCATAAGGAAATTCAAGCGGATCATACTCCCCACTCTTGTTTCATAAAAAAAATAAAAAAAATATGTTAGAATACATTAATTTGAATTATGGACAGATAGAATGATGATGGGAGGTCATGTACCCTTTTTAGACCATTTATAATCTCAGCCGCGGATTTGCCTACCAACTTAACACAGTCGACGTCCCAAAAAATGAACTTTACATTGCATTTACCGTCAACAGCCAGTATTTCCAGTTTAAACCTACAACATGTTAAATTATATCATAAGCCATAATAAGATATAGAAAGAAAAAAAATTTTGAAATAGCTTAAACAATACCTGGGCACGGGAGAAGGACTTATATGCTTTGCATAACACTGAAGCTTTCCATCCCTCAGAGTCACACTCTTTGTACAGTCAACACAACTATCATAATACCATCCAGATTGTCCAACATCAAATTTATCCAGCGTGGCAACAGTTACGCACGTAGTTTCCTAACATACAAACACCATATAAATATTTAATTATGAGCGGTAGAAAATTAATAATATACATTCAAAGTACGTGATCGCTTGCCTGCTGCAAACCCCCTATTTCTGCAAGACTTAAAACTTCAGCTTTCCATAAAAACTTATCGAAATCCGAGTATTGTGAATTCTGTGATGCACTAACTTGCACGACTGTATCTAATAATTTTGGGAAATCACCTTTAAAACTGCATCAGTAATAATAAGGTAATGCATGTTAGAATTATATTATATATCAAACGGTCCATAAAAAAAAGACGATGCAAATACCTTTCTTTTAGCTTAGAAACCTGTTCAAAACCTGTATCATTAATAAACAGTTTTGTGCCATTCCACGCATTGGATACGTTTAAAGGAAAGTTGCCTACAAAGTCAAATTAAATAATGTCAGAATGTCAAATTATTTATAGATCTATTATATCACATAAAAAACACCAAATCAGAAGCATATACCTTGAGCCTCCTTTATCCGAGCATTAATCAGAAGTACAACCATATTACCAGCATCCTTATTTTTTTGTCCAATACTCATTGAATTGGATTGCAAATATTCCCCATAAGGTACACACAACCATGGATTTGCTACAATACAATGAAACAGATCCGTTAAAAATATAAAAAGACCACATGCATATGAATAAGAGTGGCTGTATATGGATCTCACCTATTATCAGTAATTGAAAAAACAACTTTGCTCTTGTTGTTATTAGAACTGACATGCGATTGAGTAATCTCTACAACTCCACCAAGAACATCTGAAACATAAGGAGGTGCAACATAAGATAAGCGCGTATATAAGTCAAAATTAACACAGGTATAAACTCAGATAATAAAAATTCAGAATTAGTCCAAGACGACGGTTACCAACTAAAATATTTGATTGGAACTTGCCATCTACAATGTCAGCCAGACTAAGTAGATTGAGAACATTAACAGGAATTTCTGGGTTTTCCGTTTTCTTCAGGGAAGTTGAACCACAGAACACCAGCTTGTGTTTGTGATCGGTGGACTTAAAAGAGAAGTCATTGGAACCTACTTTAAAATTCTGCATTACGTATGAACAACCATGACAGAGATATTGCTTGAACTTGGCAACCAAGTAAGGAGGCACAACAGCTTGAATCATAGATCCCTACATTGATAAAAAATTATGGAATCAGGTTCTGGTCCAAAGTATATGTAAAATAAGTGTACACAAAAGAACATGAATGCAAACCTTAGAATCCACGAGAATCATTTCAAGGTGTTCCTTCTTTGAAGCACTTGTGACCGACCAAATATGTCTGCACCTAACAGAAATCTTCCATAGGTCCTTTGAGTCATTGATATCTCTCACATACTCAATTGGACGCGCCATGAATTTCTTTTCACGTTTTACCTGAATAAATAGATATAGATATTAATATACAAACTAACAGCAACAGAATGTTAATATTAATATACAAACTAACAGCAACAAAATGGTAATATAAATGAGAAAACATATATAAAACCTTGAGTAGTTTTGGTAGAACGATTTTGGAATGAATGGCATGCAGGTGAGGGTATTTATAGTGGAGCTGGGCACAATGCAGCATGGAAAGTTGAAAGGTTTTGGTTGTAGGAAGTTGTCCTAAGTCCCTTGCGTGATGATGCAGCTGCCGTCTAGGGTTTTTAATTCCAACAAACATTCATAAATGCAGAAAAGCACACGCAACATATATCATAATTACATTTGGATTTTGCTTTAAACGTGATAAAAGGTGAAAAAAAACAGGACAATTTTGGAGAATGCTGTGCTTGTGCCATGTCAGCAAAATTTGAATTAGAATCAACCATGATCCAGTATTTAATACAAAGACTAATGTGCCCTTAATTGTTAGATTAGATTAAGCTTAAGTCAGTTAGGGCATACGTGGAAATTTCAGGTACTTTAATCTTTATATATTGTTAATAGATGTGTGTGTTTTATTTTTTTATTATTTAGATTGAACTGCCATGTGTCGGCCGCTGTTTGGTTTAATTCATATTAGAAAAGTCAAATATCATGTTTATTACTATCATTTAAGTGATTGTCTTTTTTATTTTATTTTTTTTATAAAAAAAAAAAACAACAAAAAAAACAACAACAAAAAAAAAAGCAAAAAGTGAAGTCAGGATGTGAAGTGGTATAGTTTCCACCTCTCACGTTTAAGTTTTCTAATTATTTTGTTTTGTACATAAAGAAAAAATCTAAAAATATTATTATAGTTTAACTAGTTTTTTTATTTAGAATTTAGTTTATAAAAATAAATACAAAAAAAAAAAACATATAAAATTTTAAAAAAATACAAAAAAATATTAATCCTTTTTTAGTCAATTAATTTAATCATTAGGTTTTTAAGTCATTTTTTCCCTTTGAAAAATACCAAAAAAATGTAGTTTGTTTTAGTTTTAATTTCCTTTCAGACTTAAATATGTTTATTTCTAGATTAATACTTGTTAATATTTTTGTCATTTATTTATGTATTATTACACACATATCACGTTGCTAACATTTTTTTATTTTTGTGAGGTACTACCATTTTGAGCATTGGACTATTCGGTGGGCACTTACAATTTTATTTTACATATATTATTTCCGCTTAAATTTTCATTTTTGGGTTTGTATAATTTTTTTCTTTTATCCCGGTTTGGCAATTTGTAATCCCCTCCCCGAAGCCATGTAATAGTTTAGGACTTTACATTCCGCACTTTATTTTTGCTATATATTTAACTGTTAGTAATTAGGATTGTATGGCAAGATATTAACTGAACGTTAGCTCACTAAAAAATACAAGATAAATTATAATTGAATCCAACACACTTGCACTCACCCACCCTTAGGGTACGCCCCTCTTGGTTGCCTTTGATAAAAAGGTTGTGTCCCTCGAAATGTAGAGGTACCCACTAGCAAAAGTCCCTCGATATAAAATCGTCACTAAGTCCCTCGATGACCCTCGATTGTTGCCTATGAAAAAGTGACGATCGTCCCTTCGAACTTGCTAAAGGTACCTCTACTTGTTGCCTTCAAACGACCTCGATGACCCTTCGATGACCCGCACGTCCAATATAAACAAGGACTACCTACTTCTATATAGTATGGATAGTCCTAGGAACTTTAAAAAGTACAGAAAAAGATCAACTATTTAGGGTAGTGCTCTTAATCGGCCCAGCTCAACTAAAAAACATCTTTTCGATATTCTTTCAAAGACTAAGGCTACGCATTTACGCTAAAGTCCTTAAGTCCCTTTTCAACTTAAATCAAACAAAACAAACATTGAGCTAAGTAAATTAAGAGCCCGTAGATAACTACGGATGAAAAGGGTGCTTACACCTTCCCTTTTCATAACTTACCCCCCGAGCCCGTTTTCTTTTAAAAAAAGGTCTTTTTCTGTACTTTTTACCTTTCCTAAAATTGGACAAAATAAAAGTCGTTGGCGACTCATGCTCACCGCAACATTGTTGCTTATAAAAATAAAAGTCAGTTCACCGAGTTACACTAAGACTTCTCTTGTGATTGCCCAAGAGGTATACAATACTAGTAGTCGACATCAATTTTTTATGAAGCTTTATATAGAACTTAAGGTTGTTAGGCATGCTTTGTTGAATAGGAACCATGTTCCTTATTTAGATACCTATGTTTGAAAACTTCTTAGGGAGGAACGTCTCTTTATTCAAAAAACCATGTCTCATGATGCTGTCATTTTCAAGCCTATAATTGTTGCATATGTTGCTCAAAGTCAAGGTAAAGGGTGTGATATGTGAAAGGTTTAATGTTTCTCTTGCAAACAATTTGGACATGTTGCTCGTAGTTGTAATAAAAAAATTTCTAATTATTGCAAACAATGAGGTCATATTATTTATGACTCTCCTACACATCCTCCACAACCAATACAATGTTCGGTGTAAGCATTCCATTCCTTTTTTGTTTTACTTGAATTCTCCTTTACTCAGGGTCAATATAATATGACACATTTGTAATATACCTTTTTTTCTCAATCTTAATTAGTGGGCTAAATTAAAAGCATGACATAGGATATGGATTTGGATAAAAAGGCAAAGAAAATGAGTAAAGTCTTAGAGTAAGTATATAAGTGAAAAACCTTAAGAAAAACTCATTATTTATTTATTTTTTACTTCTCATAACAGAAAAATTGAGAGAGAATGAGTGAGGAAAGAAAAACATGTAGTTCAAAGTGAAGAAGAAGGAGAAGTTTTTGGATGCAAGCATTTGCATGAGAGATTTTGACTCCTTTGAAGAAGAAGCAAGCTAGGATCCATCATCATCATCATCATCTTCATCATCATCACCATCTTCATCATCATCTTATCACCTCTTTCAAACTCAGAAATGTTGATCAAAGAGAAGAGGGATTTAATCAAGGTTGAAGAGAACTCTTTCTATGTGTAGAATTCTAGGGAAATTGGAGTGAATCACTAAGTCCCCATTATCATCAACATCTCTTCACTTAAGTTCAAGTTTGATTAAAGGTGGGGTTCCATATCAGGTCCTGATTTGGGGATTAGAACAAACTAGGTTTGATACATGATGGAGGTTTAGGAAATTCATATCATGATATGAATCCAATAGTAGGTTTAAAAACTTATTCTAAATCTTATCGCTCGATTATTTATATTCTCAGGTGAGTATAATATTTCTAAAAAAGAGTTATATAAATGAAATCAAAATCATATACATAAAGAATATATACCGTAATTAAAGATTAAATTTTCATATTAAATAAAATAATTAGATCAAAATTCTATATAATGATTGAAGATTATATTCGTATAGACTACTATTAGTTTTAAAAATTAATTAGATTAAAATTTTTATATCAAAGATTTATATTGGTGAGTGCACTTTACTTTTGTTAAAATAACATTTAAAAAATTATTCCATTTGGTCTTATTTATAAGAGACAAGTTATTTTTTAGATTCATTCAACAATCAATGAATCTGATATTAGGGGTGTTCAAAATCAAATTGGTCCAATACAAAACCGCAAAACTGAACCGAACCAAATCGAAACCGCAAGAAACAACATTTAGTTCGGATGTGTTTGGACGACTTTTTAACAAAACCGCGCGGTTCAATTCGGTTTGCGGATTGTAATTTACAAACCGAACCAAATCGCATCCAACCCAAACTCAAACCTATTATGCCTTAGTCTTACTATTACGAATGATCTCCCCTTTCTCACACTAAAGGTTTTAGTTTAAGTCTTCTCAAACCTAACCTAGCGTATCACATCTTTTTCTCATCTTCTTTTTCAAGTACATATCACCTCTTCTTCTCTAGTCTCTCATCACTTAAATCCTTTCTTTTTCATCTTATTATTTTTATTATACTAATTATATTTTTAATGCTCCTCTTATTCTCTAATTTCTCTTCTCTTTTGTTCTTTCTTTTTCATCTTCTCTAATCTTTCACTTCTCTTTTTTTTTTTATTTCATTATAGTTTTTGATATTGTTTTATGCTACTATTTTATATTTTTTATTCCACTTTTATCTAATCTTATTTCTGGATATTAAATGGAAAGTTGTTGTTCAAATATGGTGAGTTTTGTTGTTATTTGATAACGCATAAAAGATTAAATACAAAGTTATGTTGTCATCTATATGTGTATGTATGACTTAATAATTTAAAAAAAAACTGAACCAACCCAAACCGCATTTGATTGAGTTTGTTTGGTTCGGTTTTATTTCTAAAAGCCAACCGAATCAAACCGAACCACACTTTTTTTCTCTTGCGGTTTGGATATTTTTTACGTAAAAACTGTACAAACCGCACCTCGAACACCCCCTATATGATATAAAAATAGACCAGATACATTAATTATTTAATAGATTTAAAAAATAACGTGTCTGATATAAAAATGACTTGAGGTAGTAAAATCTATTTATATGATAAAAAAAATTAATTTAAAATATTAAATATAAAGAAATGATACTTATAAACTTTTTTTTAATCCTAATAGCCAACAAGCTAAATCTAACTAAATGAATCTAATGATTTGAATCAATAATTTAAATTATCTTTAAATGAGTCGAGTTTAAGTTAAAAATGAGTCGAGTTTAAGTTAAAAAAAGTTCATGTCAAACTCGAGTAAGATTTAGAACTAAATCAATTCTTATTGAATCGAATTGAATAAGAACGAGTTCGACTCTATTCTATTCATTTTGAGCCTAATTGTACAAATAGTTGTATAGTTATTGATGTAAAAGATGGTGTACATTGCTTATTTTAAAATAACTTATACAACATAAAATATATACATTGAATTTTAAAACTATTAGGGTACGTTTGGTGCGTAGGATATGATAGAGACATGATATATATATATATATATATATATATATATATATATATATATATATATATATATATATATATATATATATATATATATACCTTGTAAAATAATTATATATTTTTTCTAAACTATTTTGTAAAATATTTTAAAATTTATAAATTGGTAAAAAAAATAATATTTTTCTTTAACTAAAAAAATTTATTAACACTATTGAGTAGATAATTTCAAATAATTTATATATATATATATATATATATATATATATATATATATATATATATATATATATATATATATATATATATATATATATATATATATATATATATATATATATATATATATATATATATATATGCCCTTGTAAAACAATTATATATTTTTGTAAAAGATTTTGAAATTTATAAATTGATAATAAAAATAATAATTTTCTATAATTAAAAAAACTTATTAACACTGTTGAGTATATATATATATATATATATATATATATATATATATATATATATATATATATATATATATATATATATATATATATATATATATATATATATATATATATATATATATATATATATATATATATATATATATATATATATATATATATATATATATATATATATATATATATATGAGGGATCAAATTACACCCGAAGAGTTACACCACGAGTTACACTCATTCAATAACTACATTTTGAATTAATATTTTTTAAATTCAACCGTTGGATTGAAACATAATATCATATAGATCATACCTATAAAGTTTGAGCTTAATCTATAATGATTTACTATGTCATTGAATTACATCAAAATTAACGTTATATGAAAGCTCATTTTGACGTTAATCTTTGGATATCTTGATTGTATAGTAAATCATTATAGATTAAGCTCAAACTTTATAGGTATGATCTATATGATATTATGTTTCAATCCAACGATTGAATTTAAAAAATATTAATTCGAAATGTAGTTATTGAACGAGTGTAACTCGTGGTGTAACTCTTCGGGTGTAATTTGATCCCTCCTAATATATATGAGGGATATATATATATATATATATATATATATATATATATATATATATATATATATATATATATATATATATGGGGACGACTCAAGTGAGAACACTTGGTTATTATGAGAAATGAGAATAATGA
Organism: Vicia villosa; assembly: GCF_029867415.1. Lineage (NCBI taxonomy): Eukaryota > Viridiplantae > Streptophyta > Magnoliopsida > Fabales > Fabaceae > Vicia > Vicia villosa. The sequence continues at coordinate 86,939 of NW_026706328.1, read as the reverse complement.
ATCACGACCATTAAATTTAGATTTGTTGATTTTAATGGACTAGATTGGTTTCTTTTCTTATGATCCTTAATATTTATTTTAAATCAACATAGAAAAAGAAACCAATCCAGTCCATTAAAATCAACAAATCTAAATTTAATGGCCGTGATTCATTGTTCTCATTTCTTATAATAACCAAGTGTTCTCACTTGAGTCGTCCCCTATATATATATATATATATATATATATATATATATATATATATATATATATGAGAAAAGGGTGATGCACTGACAGTGTAAAATATATTTACACTGTCAACCAATCACCACCCATGTATTCAATTAAACCATTTTTTTATTTAAAAAATCTTAATGACATGACACATTTAAGATTTTCTATTCGATGACAGTGTAAAATTATTTTACACTGTCAGTGCACTATTGAGTAAATAATTATATATATATATATATATATATATATATATATAAATGACAAAATTACTCTTTCAAGAATTTATTTAAAATTTTAATAATTATTTTATTTTTAAAAATTCTAATTTTTTATATTTTATGAAGTTAAAAAATTATCCTTATGACATTCATATATATATTTTTTAAAATTATTTATTAATATTTTAATTTAATATCAAATTAAATTTTATATATATTTTGTCATATTTAATTTTTTATTTTAAATTATATTTTATATGGGTAAATTAGTAGATATTTTTTTATCCTATACTGCTGGATTCTAACCTAACTCATAACAATTTAAACTAGTGAGACAAGAAAGGATAAGTTTCAGGATTAATTTATCCTTTCCTGTTGTGTCAGCAAACACTGGATTGAGATATGATATGATACAGTTATCCTATTCTGTCTTTTATCCTGCGCACCAGACAGACTCTTAAAGCTTAAATACTCTTTTAGTTTTTATAAGTTAACACCTTTTTGATTTTTGTTATTGTATTTTTTTTTATTTTGAAAATGATTTCTAAATATTAAAATTTTTTTAATTTTAATTCTTAAAATTTAAATTTAATTTTTTAAATTTTTTTTTACTAATTTTATAAAATTTTATAAGATTAAAACGGTTTAGTCTTATAAAATTAAAATTAAAATTAGTAGATTTTGATTTTATTTGGTTTTAGTAAAACCAAATAAAATTTAACATTTAAAGATTTTATAAAAAACACCGTAACTCTGCCAATTATTTATATTCTCTTGTAAAAATAAATAAATCTCTATACGATTTCTTCACTCGCGGCTAGCCTTCTCAGTTTCTTCCTTTTCACACTCTCATATTGTTTACAATCGCATCCTCTCCGTTTCTCCGCCGTCGTCAAGTTATATGCCGTAGCTATTCCGTCCGTTTTCCGCTGTCGTTTTTTCCAATTCCTCCCTGCTCGCACCTTTAGAAGCCGCTCCTTCCTTTACCGTTCGGTAAGCATCCTTCTCCATTTTTTTGTTGTAAATTCATGTCTTGGTTGTGGCGGTTTTGTATTAGGGCTTGAGAGTTTGCAAACGAAAGAGAAGAAAACTCAGTTTACGACTGTGGCATTTTCCTTTGTATTTAGTTGATGTAATCATACATTTCCTTCAATTAGAACTATGATACATGTGTTCGAAATGTGATTCAGTTAGTTTTGATCTTCCGTGAAATTGTGGAAAAACTAATTAGGGTTTTAATTCAAATTGTGTACCATAGTGTTTGAATCATTTGATTTATTTCTTGCAATGCTATTGTGTTTTTACTTCTATTTGTACACCCAAATGGAGCTAAGAATCCCTCTAAGTCCTATGAAGCTCGGACACTGACACTGATACTACCACGTTGACACCTGTAATAATTTGAAAAATGAATAAATTCAACGTAATCAAAAAAAGTGTCAGTCCAACACCGATGGACACTGATATACATTTTTTTCCAGAGGTGTCGGTGCTACATAATCCAAGTCTGTCAAGTATGGAAAATCAGTTTCTTAAATCTATCGCTGGTTATCATTTCATGCCTTTTGGATCTTTTGCATAGAGTATCTTTGAATGTGGGACGTTGGTAACATGTTATTGTTAAAGAGTCTCATATTGAATGAGATATGGCTTAAACATAAGTTTACAAGTGAGGGAACTCTTTAAGTTTTGTAAAGTTGAACTAGACCAAGCCAAGTTCTAACATTATATTAGAGCCTATCCAAGATATCTTTGGCCACTTGCTATCAAGGTCACTGGCAGGTCAAGCTCCAGATGTCCAGTCTTAGGTGTGAGTGTGTGTTAAGGGTCTAGTTTTGTATGGAAGGTCAAGCTACAGATGTTCACTCTTAGGTGTGAGTGTGTGTTAAGAGTCTAGTTTTGTTAGGCTGTGTAAGGCTTAACCCAAGTTCTAAGGATTATTAAGATTTTGACAAACCATTTCAAGAAATATGCAAGTTCTAAGTATGTTTCCGATTACAATCATTACAAAAACACACATTCTAAGGGTAGCCATAGTCACAACGCTCTCTATCTTCATATGGATAGCTCTATATGTTTAATTTTCACCATCCTTGGTTCATGAATCTGCTTTAACAAGCAGAGAATTTTTTCTGGTGGTAAAGTTCTATCAGTAAGAGGGAGGGAGTTATTCTATTCACTGTCTTAAAAATTGGGTGCAGGTCTAGTACTTTGTTGGCTGTGGATTGTTAGTGTGTTATGGTTCTATATTCAATTTCTTTTATGATATAGTGATGCATCAGAGTTTAGTATGCACTAATCTTTGGGGCATTGAATGCATGTACTTGAAGTGTTAAAGAATACTAATAGAAGCAGCAGCCACCATTGATCTTCAATTATGTTTAGGGAGATGAGAATCTGAAACACAAGAAGTTTAACAAACAACAAGTTGTGTAGACACACTAGAAAAATTTAATACCAAGTTTTTATGAAATACATGGCAGTAAGGAGAATTTGTAAAGATTTGTAAAATTTTAGTACCAAGATTTTTCTGCATAACTCTACTTCCTAGGCTCAGTTTGCAACACTATATATACATATATCTAGTTTTTATCTGTAATACAAGTTGTATGGTGAGGACATGCTCTGTCCATTCCTCCCCCTCATTGATTGGTTTCTTACTTATTTCCAACCTATCGTAGTCATGTATTGTCGTTGCTTTCCTCGACATTTAGTATTAGTGTGCAATTACATTTTGTTATGATTGAATATATTATATCGCCTTGCAGTTTATTTCGATGTTCTGCTCTGATGAAGGCCTTCTTTAAACCTTTAGCTACGATAATGTTTTGTTTTACCACATACTTGTTTAATTTATTTATATGTTTCAACTTGTAGATATTTAATGACCAGTCAATATGTGAAAAAGATGCAATTGAAAATATCAAACAACTTTGAGTTCAATTCTTTTTACAAATTGTTTAGAGCAACAAAAAAGACATTGCTCTAACAACAAAATAAAGAGAAAGATTCAGACATTGCTCTAACAACAGAATGAAGAGAAAGGTTCAGGTACGACAAAACAATGTCAATTAAGAAAAACCTACTTATATTGTTGAATATATATGTAGCATAATTTGTGTATGAAATGTGAATTTATGAGCACATTTGATGCTAATTGTTGTCAAAGTTTGGTTTTTCTGGGTAGGAATAATATAAGCAAGCTATTCGGTTTTCCATAATGTAAGATGTCCACTCTTTTTTTTAATACCGTTCCATGCGTGTTATCACTGATTGTAAAAGTTACATATTTACCACTGATTGTAAAAGTTACATATTTACCACACTGGAAGCTTATTCATTGGAATCAAAACCAATGTTAAATGTCCAAAATAAGTGGTGTAAATCCCCTTTTGATTCATAGGAATCAAAACCAATGTTAAATCTGCAAAATAAGTGGGGTAAATTCTCTTTTTCCCCTATTGCTGATAGGAGTTATGTTTCGAAATCATTTGTAACGGTTAAGAAATGTGGTTGGACCTAACTCAACCCTACAAAACCGGCTTGTAGGGTGAGGATTGCCCCCACTTATAAGGACATGTTCAGGCCATATATTGTCCGATGTGGGACTCTTAACACACCCCCTCACGCCCAGGATTAGACAACTGGAGCGTGGAAATAAATGGCGGGTGGCCATATAACGGAAACCATAGAAGATGGTCCACCGGATCTTGAACGAGGCTCTTGATACCATGTTAAGACGTGTGGTTGGGCCTAACTCAACCCTACAAAACCGGCTTGTAGGGTGAGGATTGCCCCCACTTATAAGGACATGTTCAGGCCATATATTGTCCGATGTGAGACTCTTAACAGTAACAAATTCACATTTGTTCATGTATAAAGATATGAACTTAGAATTGAGAGACTTACCTTTTCTTTTCCCTTGCAACGGTTTCTAGCTTCTACCGTTCTTCCCTATAGCAGAGGTTGCAATTAAAATTTTCTCAAACTCATCACCATTTGATGTTTGGTAGATAGGGAAAATAGCTTTATGTTTCATTTTCTGGAATCATTCAAACTATCCATTTTCTTAGCTTGTAGTTTCCTGTAGTATTTCATAATAATTTCCCAGACATCATATACTTCCCTGTAGGGTTTTTGGTCCTCTATTTAACATGTTCTAAATTTTTTGGTCCTTTCAGTTTTGCTGACGAAACACCAAATAAAAAACCAGAGTTGATGCAGATTATAATGAAAAAAATTGAAGGGATCTAGAAAATTCTAAAACATGTTAGTTAAATAGGGGAACAAAAGGTTGAGTTTTAAAATGGAGGACTAAAACTCTAAAGAGAAAAAAAAAAAATAGAGGATAAAAAATGCATTTAAGGCTAAAGGTTAACATATATCTCCTCCATTTCAAATTAATAGTTAATTTCTGCATAGTTATATTGGGCCTGAAACTCATTAAAGCAAAACAAGCCCAATCTTTTGAATAGTCCAATGGGCTAATCCTGCACACGCTACCCAAAATAATATAGAGAGTTTCTCAACCCACCCCCTCAATATAGTTTCAGTTGGAAAGCTAAGTATGCATTATAACCAATGTCAGTTAAACTTATCTAACCGATCCCTGAAATAATATGCTCAAAAATTGAAGGGTAAGAAGTTATTATATGAAAAACTAGTCCTTCATTTATTCATTCTAGTTTTAAAGAACACCAAACACACATCAGTTATTTTTCTTACACAAATTCTTATTATAAAATGCGACAATAAAATAGCATAGATTAAGAACCAAATAAAAATCTCAATCTTCCTTCTTATAGTCACCAGCAGTGTAAGGAGTGAATGCCTCTTTAATCAAGTTCTTCTTCCTCCAAGTATGCCAACCCAAATCCTCACAAATTTCATCATTATGGTTGATACCAAAAGTTGTGATGCAGTTCCTTTTGTAAAACCTAGTAGACTTTTTCATAGTTTCCATGTCCTTAATTGTCTGCGAAAGCATCTTATCAGCAGTTGGGAGCTTAAATTTGTTATCAATTAGTCCAGATAGCCACATGGAACGTATCTCTGAAGTGTACAGATTTGAAACACTCTCAACATAACCCACAAAGGCCATGTTTGGAATCAATGGATGAACAGTCCCCCTGCCATTAAAAAAATGAAACTTGACTATACATTCTTAACTATAGAGAAGTTAAGGAAATGAAACTTGGTTCAAATAAAACGATAAGAGTGGCAAATAGGCATGCACGCCTCGCATAAGCCGCAAGAAAACGGGGGTGAGGCGGACATTGTGTCGAGCGCATGTCTAAAACCTTGACCCGCCCTGAAAAAAATGAGGGTAGGGTGGACCTGCAGGCACGACACCTTGAAATGTCCGTTTTGTCTATACGTTTTTGTATGGTGGGTTAAGTTTTAGGCATAAATCCTCTAATATGTCAATCTTATTCCACCCCATTTTTCTCTGTCTTATTTAATAATTCTTGTTTTAATAATTTGCTTGTGTCAAATTATTTGTTGTCATTATTTTCTTTTCAATAATTACTTTATTTATTAATATGATAACTTGTCATGTACTAGTCAAAAGAGCTACTTAGTACAAGCAAATCTTTATGAAATAGTACACACTAATGTCATTGTCAATTGTATATAGAGGGGTCAAACTATTGTTTTTTAGTAAATGGAAAACATAAGTGATGAGTGAAAAAGTTAATCAATCATAGAGTTCCATGTAAAAAATAATCATTTTTCTATATTAATCAGTGATTCTACTGAACTTTTACTACAGAAGGACTTCTTATAAAAAAAAGTTGCTCTATTTTGGAATTTAGTAATAATTAACAATTTTTTGAAGATATCCATATTATAAGGACAGAGAAAAAAAGACGCAGAGACCAAAATGTAACTGACTACTGAGAGAGTTGATAATGTTTTATTTTTGAATAGAAAAATGTAAAATAATTCTGTGCAAAATTAAAAACTTTTACTTACCTGTACAGTGGCATGGTACCAGAAGGGTATTCCAACAAGCTACAGAAAGGTTCAGGCAAAATGGATTTGAGTTTCTTTTTCCCATCATAACCAGTTGCAAAAATAACAACATCAGCATCTATTTTAGTGTTGTCATCAAATTCAACTCCATCATTTGTAAACCACCACTTTGATGCTCTTTTGAAGATGATTTTCCCCTTATCAGCCTCATTGAAAAAACTTTCTGGGGTTATAGCTATTTGACAAGATGCAAAATCTTCCTCAAAAGGGTGGTCTGGTTTCAATCCATACTTCTCCATTGGCTGCTTCCAAAGCAAGTAGGACTCTATGAATTTTGAAATCCCACGCCTCTGTTTAATGTCATTAATTCAATAAAACAAATTAAGTAAATAAAGCTTTGGTAATTACTAAAAAAATTCATAATCAAAATACATCTCTAATTTACCATTGGAGATAATAGGAGGCATAAAAGGGATTTGAGTACGCTCTGATTTGGTGTTTGATGGAGGAACTGTGCAGATCTTGTTGCATAGAACAAGAAAAATGGTACTCCCCACATCTGATAATGGGGAAGTGTCCAATGCAAACTCCTTATTATCATTGTGCATGGTTGCCCATCAGGTCCTTCATAACAAGTTACAACAACCCTTATTATCATGTTTGAAATTTTACAGTGGAAAAAAGGAAATTAAATGACTTTTAAAGAACAAACTCAAAAATAAACCAATGCATGTATTTTTGGGCTGAAATTTCAACGATCAATAAGTGAGATATCCTGATATTGCAGGTTCAAACTCACACAATTGAATTTAAATATTTTTACATAGCTACCAACTTTAAGGGATAAGCCAATACATGTTAGATTGAAAGAAAATGATGATTACTATTTTTGAATTGCAAATGTTTAATAGAAGATTTACATATCAACATAGATAAATTGTTTTTTGATCAAATCTAATTATTTTATTAATGATTAGATACACAATCCAATCAATTAAAATAAATGTCCTGGCCAGTTAACTATAAAATAAAGAAAAAACCCTGAGAAGACATTAACAAAATATCTAAAATGCATAAACTTACAAAATTGTAATTATTTAAGTTAACGATAGTTTGTTAAAATAAAAGTTAAATTAAGATATTCTAAAATTAAGGATCAACCCCCTTAAAGTAAAATACATAAATAAAATATGACAAATAAATAATTGTTATAAAAAATTAATAAAAAATTAATTTTTTTTTACCAATAATAGTTATATTGCCACTATGATTTTTGTGCTATTTATTTTTATGTACGATTATGTTATTCACATTATATATTTAAATTATGGTCCGTAACTGCGATTACAAGCATGTTAGAGCATTTGTCGTTACCTTGGTTTGCCTGGGCACACTCCAGAGCTAGATCAATAGCTGATTTTTTGTAACCAACCACCACAACCTTCTTTCCCTTAACAAGGTCACTAGTAGCTTCTTTGTCAAGTTTACAATAATCAAGGCTATGTAGAACCTTACCATTGAACACCTCAGGTCCCTTGTTCTTTGGAAATGTTGGCATCAATGGTATATCACCATATTTTCCAGTGCAAACCACTAAAAACTCAAAGTGGTACCTCTGTAAAATCAAGTATGCAAAGTAAAATTCTTAGTTTTCTCAATTAAACCATTTATACCAAATAGCAAGTAAAAGAAATTAAAGATTTTCTATTTTAAAACAAGGATGTTTTTAAAAAAAATCTTGTCTATGTAAAAGTGACTTTCTTTTCTTATTTTATCTTTCAATTTGTTACCAAATTTTACCCATGCATGTATTATGTTTCTATCAGAGAAACAGGGAAGGACACCTGAAAAGGGACAAACAATGTCAATTGGTTCATATATAGACAAATTCAAAATACTTTTATTCCATGCATGTTTACTCTTTTATGTAAAGTTTTCTTTTTGTTTCATACTCTTCATCAATCAATTATCATCCAGATTTTATCTTACAGCTGTGTCACGATTCTTGTTGCTGTCAAAATCGCAATCAAATGCTGCTAATGCTCGTTGCTGTCAGAATCACAATCAAATGCTGCTAATGCAATCTTAAAACTTGATCTTGCGGCTCAAATTGTTATGACATACATTTTATTTTCAAAATTTTAGTCAAGTAGTCTTCAGTTTTTAACCGCGATCACGTCTTGGTCACAAATCATCATAAATTTTGATATTGTGACTCATTGTGATCGCAAATATTTTTTTCTCAATTTCTCGATTAATGTTATAGGTTAGAATAAGTTTAAAATTAGATTATGAGTTAAAAGTAAATAAAGACCTGAAAAGTGTTCAATTCATTAGTCTGAACTGAAACCTCCCAGACGGGACGGCCAGGAAGCGGATTTCCATGGTCATTAGGCAGACGTCCGAAATCAAATCCATCTTTGTCCCGAATAAACTTGATTTCCACCACCTTAGAGTTAAACTTAACATACTTAAACAAATCGAAACGCACTGCATAGAGATGCAAGTACTCCAGAATCTCAGCATGAGTAGGGTAATCAGAACCCTCTCTCTCTGGCCAAGGGAAATCACTGAACTCATAGTTCCATGTTTGGGATTGAAGCTTAGTACACCTATAGGAACAATGTCTCCAAACACCACCAATTGAATCAGTGGCTTCAAAAACAACAGGGTTGTAGTTTGATAGTTGTTTTGCTACGGCTATGCCACTGACTCCAGCACCTATGATGCCAATTCTAGACACCGTAATTGGTGGGTTGGTATGATCTTGAGTGGCCATAATAGGGCTTGTAGTGGAAAAAGAAAGTTGGACTTAATTATTTGGTTGCAAAATGTGTGTATGTTTGTGTGGGGAATGAAAGGGTATCATTATCACACTATATATAGAAGATAAATTATGTCATAATATTTTTATCATATTCTTTTTTTATTACTTTGAGATTTTAATGATTTTAGTGACTCACTAAATTTATATAAAATGCATATATTATATGTGCATGTATTTTTTTGACCCTAAGATATATGGATGATATTTCATTTCGCCGCCTAGGTTCAAAAGCACGTGTGCGAATTTACGTGGTACGTGAACATGAAAAGATGCATGAATAGTATGTGGACTGTGGTAGCAAACAAATGTGTATTCAAGCTCTATATTGGATTTGATTGGTTATAATATTGAAATAAACTTGTCTTGGCATATTGCTCTAATGATTTTTTTATAAACAATAATATATTAAAAGGGGTTTTACCAAAAAAAAAAACTAACATAGGAAAGGGATTTAATTCGTTAATGATTAATAGCATTATCGTGTAATGTGATTGTTAGGGAAGTTTGACACGTAGCTTATTGTGAATATTACTATTTATAATGATTCTATTTTGTTTAAACTTTAGAGAACTTATTACTATTAAATTTATGGCTCAATATTTTTTTTCACTTATCTTTTAAAAATATTAATTTGATGTTTTCTCTCTTCAAAATGTGTTACATTTGTCTTTTCTGTTAGATCTGTTAGTCAAAATTAAATTAAATGGCCATATGATGCCGATGTGGAAATAAATTAGGTGGTGTGGAGATTAAATAAAGTTAAAATTAGATTGGCTAAGATCAATTATTCATTTTGTTCGTTTTCATTTCAAAACCATAGGAGACAAACAAAAGAGACTTTGAAGGAGAGAGTGACTAGAAGAGACAATGTTTGGAGGATCTTTGAAGGCAAAATCGTTGTCAAAGATGAAAACGATTGGAGGCAGCTTTGAAGATGAAGACGCCATTGAAGAATCTTTGTTGTATACAATTAGTATCTTCATTTTGTTCTCATTTAAAAACCTCTGTAGAAATGAACTCTCATTTATTTTTGTATTTAGGGTTTCATCTTTTTCTAGTGTTAGGATTTTAGGGTTTCAATGTTATTTATGTTCAAGCACCAATGAAACCGTTAATTATTTAGGGTCTCAATTTTAGGGGTATCCTAAATTTTGCTCCATGGTAAATTATTGTTTTAGGGTTTAGGGATATCCTAATTTTTGTCCCCTTTTCTAATTTTAAATTTTTAAGTAGAAACGAAAGAGTGTCTGAATTTAAAAATTCATCATGGTGGTGAGCTTATGGATAGTAAACAAACGGCTTTGGCTAATATGCATAAGGATTTTACTTATGCACCATGCATACGCCTACATAAGCCATTGGATCATGTTTTTAATCCAGTATTGAGTGATGAGTATTAAGTATTGAGTAATAACAATTGATGTCTACAATTTGATCCAATGATCCAAAGGTCCATAATAATCTATGCATGGTGCATAGATTTTTATCTATGCACGGTAACTGCACCCGTAAACAAACTATGTATGAAGGAGGAATATGTGATGATTCAAAAATTGATGTTGATAAGTGGAGTTATTTTGAGTTGGTAGGTATACTAAAGGAACTAGGTTATAATGAAGTAGATACAATTTATTATAAGGACCCCACTTTTAGGATGATTGTTCTGAAGGATGACAAAGGTGCATCAGACACTGTTGATCTTTGTAAGATGCATTTAAGTGTTCATGTTTATATATACATTCAATGTCTTAGCTAGAGTATTCTAAGGGTCCTCTTGTTGAAGAAGAAGATTTAAATAACGAGGACATAGTAAATCTTGAGAAAGAAGATTTGATAGCTAAACTGTAAGAAGTACTTAGGGTACTTAGGGAGGGTTCTAAAATGAAGAGTGGGGAGGACTTCTATGCATGACATAGGTGACCCATCTTACTGCATTAGTCCAAAAATGTTTGGGAACATTTTTGCATTATAATATACTTTTGACCATGTTCATAAGCGTCGTGTGTTTCCTCTCAGATTCTCCATTTTGCCGTGTAGTATATGAAATAGTCAGATGTCTTTTAATCCCCTGCAAGCTACAAAAATCATTAAAAGCAATTGATGTAAAGTCTCATCCTCTATCAGTTATGAGATATTGAATAAAGTAACTAGATTCTCTTTCAACCAATGCCTTGAATCTTTTGAAAACCTCAAATGCGCCAAACTTTCTTTCAAAAATTAGATCCAAAATTTCCAACTAAAGTCATATGTAAAGGTGATGAAATACATATTTTCTCTAAGTGACCCATGTTTGATTGGCCCACAAATATGAGAAGGAACATGTTCTAGTTTCAAAATTGCTCTCCAATTTTATTGTTTTGGAATAAGATCTCTATGATGTTTCTTTACCAAGCAACCAATGCATTTTTCTTCTATGTTCATCAGGTTTGATAAGCCCCTTACCATTTCTTTCTCATAAGTGTGTCAAGACCCTTGATTCTCAGTTGTGCATATTATGTCACAATTAAGGTTCTATTTACATAGTTGTCTGAAATCACATTGGCATGATAACTGTTTCATGAATTACATACATCATATTCTTTGATATTTGAGTGATTAAGATTAAAACTTTCTTTTCATGAAAGATTTAGCAAGAATCTTGCTTGAATATAATACTTAGATTCTTCTGTTGGCAGTTGTCCAATGTTGATGAGATTATTTCTCAAGCTAGGTAGATAGTATACATCAATAATTACATGTGTCATTTTACCAATGCATAAATTTGCATTCCCTTTCCCCAAAATTGACATCTTAGAGTTGTCTCCTAATTTGAATTTATTCTAAAATTTCTATCGAACTTAAAAAACTAAGCTTTAACTCAAACCATATGGTTGCTGCAACCAAAGTCAAGATACCATACTTCCTTATTAGCATATTTTCTTACCTCACTTTTGACCATCAAATTCAATTCTTGTTCACCATTTAATTCAACATAGTTGGCATTTTCCTCCTAGCTAGGAAACTCACTTGGGCAGTGACCTAGCTTAAGGAACTTGTAGAATTATACAAGTTCTCTATTTTTTCACCTCTTATACAAACTCCAATTGAGAATCTTCCCATGCCTCTCCCATCACCTCTTCATGCATTGGAAACTTTTAAGGTTTGTTCTTCAATGAAATATCCTTTTCTCATGCACAAGTGAACTAGTTTACAACTCATCAATGGAAAGATTTGTCACATAATTGGACTCTTCAATGGAGCACACAACATAGTTGAATATTGTTTTCATCGACCTCAATATCTTCTTAACAACCAACACTTGCTCCATTTTTTTTTCATGTGGAGTTATTTGATTGGCAATAACAAGCGTTCTTGCAAAGTACTCCTCAGCTATTTCAATATCCCCCATTGCAAGAACATTAAACTATCATCGTAAATATTATATGTGTTCCATTTTGACCTTCGAACATCTATGATACTTGCGACACATAGCATCTCAGATATGCTTGGCTGTGTCGTGCACGAGTATGGTTTCCATGATCGACCTTAAATAAACTGGAATAAGTAATTCTTTGCTTTCAAAGATTTCAAACTTCTCTCCTCAACACCTTTCAAATGTTCTTGAGTTGCATCTGTAGGTGCTACCGCTATGCCATTCTGGATCAATACCCAGTACTCCTTTGATCGAAGCAAATTCTCCTTCAACATTGACCAATGGTCATAGAAACAATCAAATATTGGAATTACCAGGTGAATGAATTTTGAAGATTCATTCATGGTGAAGAGTATCAAAGGTAAAAGTGTTTACGGTGATTTCCGGTAAACAACCGCTAGTCTTCCAAATTATGAATATACTTTGGTTACTCGCAGGATCGACTAGATTGATCCTAGGACATGTGTCGAAAAGTCGTCTTTTATGATATTTTGGTTCATGTTCTCTTGGTTTTTTATTCTTTTTATAACGTGATGGTATAAATTGATAAATAACTTGCGAAATAAAACTAAGTACAAATACATCGAAACATAAATTGGTTAGATGATAAACATAAGTGAACTTCGATGATAATTTAAAGGAAATGTAAATTGCATATATGAAAAGACTTGGCGAAAAAGTATAGGAAATTAAAAGATACTTCGATTATGTAAAGGATATACAAACATATGTAAGCTGTTGGTGTTACACGTATATTTCTCAGCGAAAACTTTCTCTCAACGCTTGATACTTGAGTGATTTTTGAGTAATTTGTACAAAATGAACACCCTGGATCCTATCACTAAGACCCTTATTTATACTAGTTCGACCCTAACGGTCCTACGCTAACGAACTGCCATGTTGCTCGCATGCATGCGCTTTGAATCCCTGGGGCTCCACCTGTCCTCGTTGTTTCAAACAGATCTTTTCAAAATTCAAACCTTCTCGCTCGAACCCCACTTGATTCGTGACAACGTGTCCTTCGTGTGAATGTGTCAAAATACTTTAAGTTTCAACAACTTTGTATTTCAAAGGCCATTCAAGGTTTCAAAGACTACCTATCTCGATTCAGCTTCGATGTTAGGAATCTCCAACATACATAACATTATCAAAAATAGCCATCTAAAGCCATTCTTCAAACCCTATTCCAGGGGTGGTGAGGTAGAGAGAGGAAGCCCCTACCCCTGAACGAATGATGCCGTAACCTTATTCATTAATTGAAAGATTCATTACATCTCCAAAGCTTAAGTCTTCGAAGAAGATATATGTTATTCGAAATCTCCAGCTAACAAAAAGATGAGGAACAAGCATGATTCAAACTAAGAGAAAACGTGGAAGCAATGGTGCGAGAAGAAAAAAATGGTTGATAGTTATAACTAAAAAGCCACGGTTTTCCAATTTGAGAAGATTAGGATATGAACCGGGATGATGATACCTTTGATTGAATACAATAGAATTGTCTTCTTTCATTCAATTGCTCACTTGCTTTATATACAATGCACTTGTGATCATTACTTGTTATGCAAGTAATTAACTTATTCACAACTAACTAACTAGCAAACTTATACAACACTTGCCACATTCTATAATAATTTTGCCATAATTAACCAACTATAAACCAAGTATTTGCCATGATTAACCAACTATAAACCAAGTACTTGCTATTTGTTAGTCGAAGTAGCCTATCAATTCTAGAAGACAAGGTTCAATAAATTTGGGAAATTTTTTCGAAGTAGAGACATATTTTAATTTTTATTAGACGAATGCAATTAAGAAACAATGCTTACAAATGAATGCAACCCAAAAATTATAATACTAAATAGGGAACCCAACTATTAATACTCTAATTGATTAAGATAATCAATTAGGTTTTTTTTATTTGACCAAAATAACTAAGAAAAAAATTATGATAAATGACTAATACTAAGCGAAATTAATATTACAAGAACCATAGTCTAAAAATCTAAGTAAAAAAAATTAAATGTTTGTAATTTAGCATACAATTATGTTTGCTAACACTTTAAAACTTTGGCATTTAATTCAAATGGAAATTTTTAAGAAACGTTTTTTTTAGAAAGCAACAAATCAAGAATAGTAACATAATTGTTTGAGGCAAATGAGTATTTTGTACCTTTTGATATACTATTTTATACACATTTTGAGAGATATTAATTTCGAATCAAGATTAAATTTTCTATAGAAATAGAGAAAAATTGAATTACTACATTTGTAAGAATTAAAGAGACAGGAATATAAGAATAATCAATATTGTCCTTACTATTGGATTTATAAGAGAGGTGACTTATATTCCTATTGTATTATGGTTTTGGGTGAATATATAACGTCAAGGTCTCTTGGATCCATGGAAAATTAATTCATTGACATATTCGGCACTCCTCGGACTCCCCAATAACTGATATTAAGAGCCTTGATTTGGTAGTGTATAATTATTTTAGTATGATATGTGAATGCAGTTTTCGCTGATCTTCCATTTCAAAAAAGAAATTTTGTACTCTGTGTTGGTTGGAAAAGTATTATTTTGTTGCGGAAAAGATTTTGGCTACAATGTCAAGTTTTTCAAATGTAGTGAAGATTGACTTAGAGAAATTTGATGGAAAAAATCAATTTTGGCTTGTGTAAAATTCAAGTTAAAGATGTTTTGATACAATTAGGATTACACAAGGCGTTAAAAGGAAACATTTTCAACATGGACAACAAGAAGTGGGAGGAACTAGATTTGAGATCTTCGAGAATAATCCACATGTCTTTGGCTAAGAATATTCTTGCGAATATTCTTGGTACGTTGTCAGCCAAAGAACTTTGGGAGAAACTTGAAGAGCTATATCAAGGAAAGGTATATCAAATTATTTATTGTTGAAGTAGTAGTTTCATAGCTTGCATTTGGATGAATATAGTATTTGATCATCTAAGTGTTCTAAATGGTATTGTTTTTGAATTAGAAACTATTAGAGTCAATATTGATGATGAAGATAAATCTTTGAGACTCATATGGTCTGCTTCATCTTCCTATGAGCATATTAAACCTGTTTTGATATATGAGAAGGAAACTATGAGTTTTGAAGAAGTTGCTAGTAAAATTATTTCTGAAGAAAGAAAATTAAAAGGTGAGAATAATACTTCATCAAACTTAGTGTTGGTTGATAAATGAAGGTCGTATGTGAATAAAAATAATGAAACATTTGTGAGATGTTGGAAATGTGGAAAGATTGAACATATAAAGTATAAGTGTCCTGATGGGGCAGCATTAGAGAAAGGCATTAAATCAAATGCTAGCAATGTCTCCACGCTGTAGGAGGTAATGGTCTTCTCTGATAATTGAGAAATGCTTCCTCATAATATTTTCATTGTAATGGATACAAGTCATTGCTAGAAGATTAACACATGAGCATTGATGCAAAGTGTGTTGTGAGATTATGTCGATGGTTGAAGAGTTTCCTACAAACATATAAGTTGTAACATAAAGTTTCAACTTGGTTTTCAACATGTCAAAATTTCTTTAAGTGATTTAGATTCAAGTTAAGTATACTCTTCTTTAGGTGGAGATAGTTTATAAAAAAATGATTGTCAATGAGGACAATGTGAAAATTATTTAAGTAGTGTAGGTTCAAGTGACTATACTCTTTATAGTGGAGTATGATTATCGGTGAAGACGATGAAAATTAATATATTATTTTCAATCAAGGTGAAGATTGTTGGGGTTAGTTGAAATTCACATGTTGAAGAAGTCCCACATTGCTTAGTTTTATAGAGAAAGAGGGAGTCCAAGACTGTATATAGGATTCATGTTCTACGAAGTTCCACATCTCTTAGTTTTATGAACGAAGAAGGAGTCTAAAGCTATATATAATATTCAAGTTCTTCGATCACTCAAAAGCACTTTAAACTTGTATTTGGCTTTTATATTTTCTTATAAACTCTTATTTTAGAGTATTGTGAGGGGTAGTTAAATATTTTCTTTGGAGAGTGCAGATGTATTGGGGGTCTTTGGGTGGTTGAGGGTAGTCTATGTGTTGTAAAAATTTTCACATAGTGTTATTCTCTAGTTGTCACTTGACAATAGTCATGCCTTTTTTTTTTTTCCGGTTTTGGAGTTTCCATGTTAATCTCCTGTGTTTTTATTTTCTTCCTCTTTTTTCTCTATGCTTTTTTACCCCAACAAGTGCTATGAGAGTCTGGTTTGAGTAAGAGACTGTCTCCTAGTATCGATAGTCCTCCTGACATGGTGGTGGTCAGACGACATGTTCCGTTGTAGTGCCTATGATGAGTAAGGGGTTTTGTAAACGATGATACAAGTGTTTGTGGATGAAAGAGCTTCTGCTTGAGGGGGAGCATATTCAAGATACTCACCGATGAGGGGGGAGATTATTGAGAAACAAGTGTGAGTTTTAAGTCGCACATTATTTAGAAAAGTGAAGTTTAAACACTTCATAAGTGAGGGGCCCATACACCTATTAGCTCAAGATTTGGGTTACTATGTGGTGTCTCTCTCAAAATTGATTCTTCGATCAAATTTCTCTAAGTCAATCTTCAATGTACTTGAAAAATTTGACATTGCAGCCAAAACCTTTCCTATAGCAAAACAACATTTTTTCAACCATCACAGAGTATACAATTTCTTTTCTAATAAGGAATATTAGACAAAACTGCAACACAAAGTATTGTGAGGGGTAGTTAAATATTTTCTTTGGAGAGTGCAGATCTATTAGGACTTTGAGGTGGTTGAGGATAATCTATGTGTTGTAACAATTTTCTTGTTATTTTCTAGTTGTCATTTGACAACAGACGTGGTTTTTTCTTTGATTTTGGAATTTTCATGTTAATCTCTTGTGTTGTTATTTTGTTCCTCTATTTTCTCTATGCTTTATTTTTTCCCACAAGTGGTATCAGAGCTTGGTTTGAGTAAGGAACTGGCTCCTTGTAACGATAGTCTTTCTGACATGGTGGTGGTCAATCGGCGTGGCCCGTTGTATTACCCATGACGACTAAGAGCTTTTGTCAATGGCGGTACAAGTATATGGATGAAAGAGCTTTCACTTGAGGGGGAGCATAGTAGATGGACTCACATTTTAGGGGAAGATTGTTGAGAAAGAAGTGTGAGTTCTAAATTGCACATTGCTTAGAAAAATGGAAGTTGAACACTTTAAAAGTGAGAGGCTCACACACATATAATCTTAAGGTTTTGGGTTAATATGCGGTATCTCTCTCAAAATTGATTCTTCCATCTTATTTCTCTAAGTCATTCTTCAGTACACTTGAAAATTTTGACATTGCAACCAAAACTTTTCATGCAGGAAAACAAATTTTTTTCCAACCAACACATAGTATAAAATTTCTTTTCAGATGTGGAAAATCATACAAAACTGCAGTCATAAAGCATACTAAAAAAATAATACCCCACCAAATCAATGCTCTTGATACCACTTGTTGGGGTGTCTGAGGAGCGTCAGAAGTGTCAATGAACTAAAAGACAATGAATCAAAGAGACATTAACGTCACATATTCATCCAAAACTTTAAAATAATAGAGATATGAGTCACCTATTTTATAAACCTAACATTTCCTTCAATTTTAGTCGATGTGAAACTTTATCAATTTCATTCTCAAACTCCAATCCTTACTAGTGGCTTAATCTAGTTCTAACACTAACACTCTATGTGATGGAGTTTTTTCATTTTATACGCACCGAATGTTTGACGAAATATTTACAAAATTAAAATGGTTCCTTTAAGTATATGAAACTAAGTATAGTCCATTAATATATAATTCCGTATACTAATCTTTATAAACACCAATACCATGTTCCTCATACCACAAAAATAGGTCTTAGAAACTCTAACGGTCTTGGTTCTTATATAATTAACTAAAATATATTTGAAGCATTTATATAAAATAAAAAAACATATAGCTAATTACATCTAATCTAAACAAACAAAAAGTGTTTATACAATATATATGAGGGATCAAATTACATGTAAAGAGTTACAATCGCTTAATAACTTCATTTCGAATAAATATTTTTTGAAATTAACTGTTAGATTGAAACATACTATCATATAGATCATACTTATAAAGTTTGAAATTATTCTATAAAGATTTACTATGTCATTGAATTACATCAAAATTAACGTTATATGAAAGTTCATTTTAAAGTTAACTTTTACATATCTTGATGGTATAGTAAATCATTATAGATTAATCATTATATATATATATATATATATATATATATATATATATATATATATATATATATATATATATATATATATATATATATAATATTTCAATGCAACAGTTAATTTAAAAAAATATTTATTTGAAATGAAATTATTGAGCGAGTGGGTAACTCGTCGGTGTAACTCTTCGGATGTTGTAGATTGATCTCTCATATCTCTCTCTCTCTCTCTCTCTCTCTCTCTCTCTCTCTCTCTCTCTCTCTCTCTCTCTCTCTCTCTCTCTCTCCTCTCTCTCTCTCTCTCTCTCTCTCTCTCTCTCTCTCTCTCTCTTCTCTCTCTCTCTCTCTCCTCTCTCTCTCTCTCTCTCTCCTCTCTCTCTCTCTCTCTCTCTCTCTCTCTCTCTCTCTCTCTCTCTCTCTCTCTCTATCTATCTATCTATCTATCTATCTATCTATCTATCTATCTATCTCTCTCTCTCTCTCTCTCTATATATATATATATATATATATATATATATATATATATATATATATATATATATATATATATATATATATATATATATATATATATATAAGAAATCATTCTAAAATTTAAAAACTAAAACAAACTATTTATTTAAATTAAATTATAATCTATTCATTTATATTAAAGGATACAATTAATATGTTTAAATAAAGTATGAAATAATATTCAAATCCATATATATTAACAAAATATATTTTTTATATAAAGTATGAAATAATATATCTAATCAATTATATATATATATATATATAGTATATATATATATATATATATACTATATATATATATATATATATATTATATTATATATATATATATATATATATATATATATATTATATATATATATATTCCAATCAAATATTCTGATATTTCTTAGTCTTGCTTTATAAAATCTTGACGTGTGAAAAGAAAGTCTTTATTAAATATCTTGCTACTATTTTTTTTTCACAAGTCTATTCATCAAGTAAGTTTTTCTTCTTCTTTTATTTTAATTGCCATTGACTACTTTTAGTTATAAACTTTGTATTGTTATGAGAACATTTAAATGTTTATGTTATTATATTATTTTTTGGTTTTAGTTTAGTTTTGTATTCTTATAAATATAGGTAGTTTTAATTTGAGATGAAAAATAGTTGTTGTTTAGTTTTTTATTTTTATAAATATATGTACTTTTAATTTGAGATGAAAATAGTTGTAGTTTAGTTTTTTATTCTTACAAATATGTACTTTTGTTTTGAGATAAAAATATTTGTAGTAATCGTTGTAGTTTAGTTTTTTATCCTTACAAATATATGTACTTTTATTTTGAGATAAAAATATTTGTAGTTTAGTTTTTTATTTTTGTAAATATATGTTTTTTATTTTTATTTAAGATAAAAATAATTGTATACTTACAGGAATCAAATGTATATTTAAGTTTTAATAGAATATTTTTTTATAGATAGAGTTAATTTTTTTATATGATGGAAGAGACTATTTTGGATGATGAACTTGAATCAAATTACAACTTTTGTGATGAGCCACAAATTAATATTGTTGCAGAAGAAGAGAATATTGAGGCTTAGGTAGGACTGAAATTTGATTCTTTGGAAAAAGTTATAGATTTTTATAGATTATTTTTTATGGAGAAATGATTTGAAATTCATACTCGATCAAGTAAGACAAATTATTGCATTTTAATACGTGTTAGGGAGGATAAACTACCAGTGAAAAGTAAGAATGATGATAACGTGAAAGTGAAGATAAAATGTTCAACCATGCGCATGGGATGTCAAGCATCACTTACAATATCAAAAGAAAATAATAGCCATATATGAGCTGTAAAATCATATGACTATAATCACATCATGGCTAGTCCCAAAACTGTATCTTATTTGAGGTGTCATAAAAATATGAGAAATGATGCAAGAAATCTTGTTGAGAAGTTTAGTGAAGAAGGTTTGCCTACTGAAAAGGTTGCTACAATGTTTAACAAAAGTGATTTAGCTTTTTCTAATAGAGATTGTTGGAATCACATGAGAAATGTTCAACGAATATTTTGGATGTTGGAGATGCACAAGCTATTTTTAATTCTTGTAAGCACAAGCAAGCTCAAAATTCTATTTTTTTCTAGGCAATATAGTGTGACAATGAAGCTAGAATGGTAAAAAAAACTGGGTTGATTTCAGATCAAGGTTAGCTTATCAACATTTTGGAGACGTTGTTACCATTGATACCACTTATAAAACCAACAAATATAGTATGCCATTTGCCCCATTTACTGGAGTAAACCATCATCTCCAATCAATTTTATTTGGTTGTGCATTATTACAAGATGAATAAAATATATCTTTTACACGGTTATTTGAAACTTGACTTAAAGCAATGAATGGAAAAAAACCAATATCAATAATAACTGATCAAGATTTAACTATTGGAGTTGCGGTGGCTAAGGTATTTCCACAAACCTGTCATCGTTTATGTTTGTGGCACATAAGAAAGAAGTTTCCAAAAAAGCTTTCACATATATATCACAAAAATTCAAAGTTCAAGCATTATCTAAAGAGATGCATTCGAGAATCACCAACCGTAAATGATTTTGAAGTTGACTGGCAGCGAGTAATGGATATGTACAATTTACAAGAAAATTAATGGCTTCAGTGGTTGTTTGAAATTAGAGAGCCATGGATACCCGTTTATAACAAAAAAGTTTTTGCGGGTATGAATACTACACAAAGAAGTGAGAGCATAAATTCTTTGTTTGACGCTTTTGTTAATTCAACCACAACACTACAAAAATTTGTGGTAAATTTTGAGAAGGCAGTTAATAGTCGTTATGAATCTGAAAAGAGAGAGGATTTCGAGTCTAAACATAAATCATGCATTTTGAGTATCAAATCAAAAATAGAGTAGCATGTGGCATCACTTATACTAGAAATATGTTTGGGAAATTTCAACATGAGCTTGCACTTGTTAGCCAATTTACGAAGCATAAGATTGAGAAAAATGACTCACAATATAGGTATCAAATATCTAATTATTTTAAAGATTGTGACAAATTCATCGTTGATATAAACTTAGTCTCAAAGTGTCAACTTTTTGAATTTATGTGAATATTATGCAAACACATTTAAACAAATTTTCAAGCTAAAAATATACTTCAAATTTTCAGTCAATATATATTGCATCGCTTGACAAAAGAAGTTAATGGATACATGGAGATTAGTGTTATTGATTCTCATAATGATGAGGTGGATACTTTGATAAGCGTACACATGCATCAATAATTTAGAAAATTGTCAAATTTTGATAAAAAAATCAAAAGAAGCATATGAGTTTAAACATATTTATAATACTTTGAAAACAATGGGATTAAAATTGTCAAATATAAATGACGCTCCTAAAGATTTGCAATAACAAGATGTAAATGACACATATGATAATGTTTCGAATTTTAATATCCAAGACCCCCATGTATCACAAACAAAAAGTAGAAAGAGATGATAGTGCACGTGTACAAGAAAGATATAGAAATGGTCTTGAATTGTCGATGGATAACACACTAGTTAAAAAAAAGGGCATGTAAATATTGTGGAGAATATGATCACTATCAATCAACTTGCAAAAATAAAACAACTTAACATGTTCATTTTATAAGTAGGGTTAATGAACGTTTTGGTCCCTTTAAATATTGCAAATTTCGTTTTTAGTCCCTCCAAAATTTTCCTTTAAGAAATCGTCCCTTCAAAATTTTTTCGTCTAAACTATTGGTCCCTAACGTCAAATTTGCTAGAGATTAGCTACGACTTTAGCCACCGATTAGCTACGATATTTGACGTTAGGGACCAATAGTTCGGAAGAAAAATTTTGAAGGGACGATTTCTTGAAGGAAAATTTTGGAGGGGACTAAAAACGAAATTTGAAATATTTAAAGGGACAAAAAAAGTTCATTAAACCTTATAAGCATTTGAATATAATTTGGTTTGATAAAATATTATAGAATTATAATAGTACAAACATGATATTATAGTTATAATGCTTCATATTATTTTACAGATCTTTATACAAGGACTAAATCAAATAACTCGTATACACTTATCAAGAAAGATGGAGAAAAGGAGGCTAGCAAATGGAGATCGAAGATATTTATATTTATTACTGTAGACATTATTACATTTTCTTGTTTCAAAGCATTTTAAAATGATTTTCTAGCACACTACTATGACATCTTAATTGTTTTAAATTTTAGAATGAGGTCTTATATGCATATATTTTTTATTTTCAATTAAATTATTTTGTATTTATTATTTATATATATTTTTATGTACATTTTATTATTTAATTTAAATTAAATTCAAAAAAAACAATGAGAATTTTTTTAAAAACTAAAAGAATATCTTAGATTCAGTGTTTAATTTGTACGCTTAGAGGGGGATCCAAAAAAATATTCCAGGAGATAATTCAAAAAAAGAAATTTGAAGGAAGGTAAAGCGAAAATCGCAAACATTAGAGGGAGTAAAGTGATATTAACCCAATAAAGTATCTACCTTAAAAGATTTACACTAAAATCCTACATTCGAACGACTCAGATTCTATCTAACCAATCATCACCATCAAAATTAAGATCAAAGATAAACCTATCTATTTTTCGAAAAATACATTTTTAGTTTTGTATATTATTTCTCAAATTATTAAGTTATGTCATTAAATTTTACTAAGATGGTGTGAATAACCTTATTGAAATAGACGATCTTTTATCTTTTAATCTTTGGTGATATTTTTAAAAATATTGGAATAAAAAAGAAACGAAAATATAAAACAAAATTATTGAAAATTTGAACTTTGATGATTTGTTGCATAGAATCTGAGTTGTTAAAATATAGAATTATCATCGTTCATAAAATAATGAAGATTTAACATTTTTGAAAATATTGGAAAAAAAGAAAGGAAATATGAAAATATTGACTTGGATGATTAGTTAGATAATATCTAAGTCGTTCGAATGTAGAATTTCTCTTATTCACAAAATAATATAAGATTAAACATTTTTAAATTGTTGAAAAAAAAGGTAATATAAAAATATTATTGAAATTTTTTTCCACTTATTTCACATTTTAAAATTTAAATAGCAGCGTTTTATTTATCATTTCTATAATACAAACATCTCTCTCTCTCTCTCTCTCTCTCTCTCTCTCTCTCTCTCTCTCTCTCTCTCTCTCTCTCTCTCTCTCTCTCTCTCTCTCTCTCTCTCTCTCTCTCTCTCTCTCTCTCTCTCTCAATTACAATGCTTATAATACTAAACAAAATTTAAAATATATATATATATATATACAATTCTATATTACTTAAAAAACATCCATCAATGTCCCGCGCATCGCGCAGGTCTCACTCTAGTTTACCATAGTTCTTATATATCCAACTCTAATTATATGTATAAAATTTATTTTATGTCAATTCAAGTTACTAAATGCGTCTAAAATTATAAGTGAAATAACACTACAACAAAATATCACTATTACAAAAAGTGCTTCTAATGTCAGACGCAAAATACATTTTACCTCGGCAAAAGAATCGAGGTAACGAAGAGTGTCATAAAAAGTCATGACTTAACACCTCAATTTTTAAAACATTGAGGTAAATGTTTATTACAATATGGATTCAAACCCCGACAAAAACTACCGCATTTTTTTTATCTTGGTTTGTCAAAAAAACTGAGGGTTAATTATATAATTTTTTTTAATAAATCTCATTACAGTGTTTTCTGTAATATTATATTTTTTGATAAAACTCGTTACAATGTTTACAAATATTATTACATTAATTGTCCATGAAGATCATATGTTGGATCTTCAATTCCTTGATATTCTAGACAAGATCAAATACTGGAAAACTCTTTTATGTACAGACCTTGCATGTATTTGTTTCTGGTGAAAATAAAGATAAGATAATTAAAATGTGTAATCAAAATTATTTTTGGTACAAATAAAAATTTAATAGAACAAATCTTGAACCGGGATGATTTTCTGTTCTTGCTATCTATCGAAGAAAATTTTTCCGAGTTTCCTTAGGTTTCATATGTTTCATTTGGATTTCTAATATCATAAGAGAACTTATATAATGAACTTACCTTAGGTTTCACGCGGATCACTGATGGAGGATTCTTGACGTTGATAACCTTTAAATGGACAACAAAGATTAGTTTAAGACCGTTGAATGAAAATGTGAAAAAAAACACTCAACTATCATCTCGATTTTTAAAACAACCGAGGGATTAGAATAAAATATTTTTTTTTCAAAAATGGTCACATTGTTTACCAAGAATATTGAAAGTACATTTTATAAAACAAATCTTCGCATAATATCAAATTGTTTACCTAGAATAGTAAATTTACAACATGAGCAGTCCCATACAATATTTTTTTGTATACAATGTATTTTTTAATATTTTGGGTAAACAATGTAAGCATTTTAAAAAAAATGTTTACATTGTTTATCTATAATGTAAAAAATACATTGCATGCAACAAATCTTCGCATAATATCAAGATTGTTTATCCAAAATATAAAAAATGCAGCATGTCCAGGACCCATACAAGGTAGTAGATATATGTCTTGAATATCAGACATGCCTTCACCAAGATTGATTGTTGATGCTATTATTATCACTTATTTCACTAGCGTATATGCTTGGAATGCACCCAACTTCTAATCAGGTGTTTGTTCAAAAAAGTGGAAAATGTTTTTTCAACACTTGCAATCCATCAGTAAAGACTTTTAAGTATAAATCATAGTTGTTCAAAACCTTCAACAACAACAACATCAACATCAATACCATTGTTTGAGAAGGATTGAAAAAGTTGAAAAAATATTTTGTTCAAGATAGAAGAACATTTTTTTCCAGTTTTGCAATCCATCCTAAAAAAATGATGCATTTGACGGTGGAACGGCTACAAATAAGATAGTATTAAGGTAAAATCTGTTCAGCGAGTGTTTTATAGTAAAATCTGATTATTTTAGCCCTTGGTTTAACAAAGAAATCTAAGTGTTAAATAATTTATTTTACAATTCTTAACAAATAAAAACATAAAGTGCATTAGCTAGGGATTCGAAACATGTTCTGAATGGTATGTCACCTTGGTTGTTATAAAAACTGAGGCAATATGTTGTTTATATATATATATATATATATATATATATATATATATATATATATATATATATATATATATATATATATATATATATATATATATATATATATGGTGCGCCTTGGAATAAAACTTTGTCATGGAAAACTTTATTTGTAGTAGTGTATACATTTAATAACATCATATTACTACGACCATTTTGTCAACCATAATAATATCTCATTTTTAACGCGTCTGATTATTTTATTTCATTAAAAAATTTTCATTACAGTTCAAAATAGCAACCGTGATCTTAGATTAAGGGTTACAAGCTTTAAATCTCAATCTCAATATTTATTTTAATAAAAAATTTCCGTGTCTGTTAACATGTATTGTTACATAAAAATTGAAAAACTTTTAACTACAATTGTTTTTAAGAATCGTGGTAATATGTTCCATATTTTACTACGGTTGATTTTTCAACCGTTGAGAAATTCTTTCATACAAAATTAAAATACAACATGTTATTTATTTCCTTCATAACACACTAGGGTGGCCTATGAAACCAGACGACATCGATAATAAAATCTTTACCATCTTCATTCATTTCTTAGAACAAAAATCTTTTCTCCGTCTCTTCATCCTCGTCGAAGTACGGTTTGTTAACTTTCCATGTTCGTTGTTCATTGTTCATATTTTGGTTTCTCTCTCTCTCTCTCTCTCTCTCTCTCTCTCATGTGATTTTCCTTTATGTGGTGTGGATTTTCGTTTTGTTCCAATTGGATTACTTTGTGTTTTGGTTTTATTCAGATTTGTGATGTTTTTCTTGTTTTAATGCAATATGATGTTGTCTTGTGTCATGTTCTCGTGCTGTAATGTTTTTATTCTTAAAGGGCTATGTTTTTGTTTTTCTTTTATTTTTATAACTCTATTGCAAATGAAGAAAGAAATATCGTTATGATTATGCTTTAGGTTTTGGTGTTCCAAATAAAATTGTTGGGTTGTCGATTGATGTAATGAATTCTAGAGGATGGTTATGAATATGCTTTAGGTTTTGGTGTTATATTGTCGTGATGGATATATTAGTATGCATATAACCATATTAGTGTATTGTATGTGTAGCATTAGTGTGCCATTCACATTAGTCTTTTGATTTAAATTTTAGAATTTGTTATGGATCGTAGTTGGATAAAAGATGATAGATTAGGTATGGTTTATGAGAAAGGAGTTCTTGAATTTCTTGAACTCGCGGAACAAAATCTTCCTAGAAATAATGGTCTTTTTTATTTTGTGTTAATTGCGGAAATATCCAAAAACGGTCTAGGGAAGAAATATTACCTATTATGTGATGGAATATGTCAAAATTATACAACATGAACATGGCATGGAGAAGTGGATAAAAATTAAAATGCGACGCCACAAATGTATGAAGTTAATGAACATATGGATGACCGACTAGAGAATTGTCTTTTATGAAAGCCCAAATTTATGATACTCTATGTAGTGATAAGGATGTGCCTTTATACAAGGGGTGCAAAGGTTTTACACAGTTGTCTGCGTTGTTAAAATTGCTTATTCTGAAGAAAAAATGGATGGTTGGATAAAATTTTCACAAAATTGATTGATTTGTTGAAACAAATGCTACCGGAAGATAATAATATGCCGAATCATTGTTATGAGGCCAATAATATATTGTATCAAATGGGTTCGGAGTATATCAAAATACATGCATTTCCTAATGATTGCATATTATAAAGGAAATAGTTTGAAAATTTGGATCAATATTCGGAATATAGTGAATCGTGCTACAAGTTGAAAGACAACAATGGTGATGACAATGACAAATTAGCAAGAAACGTCCTCTTGCTAAAGTGTTATGGTACTTGCCAATAATTTCAAGCCTCAAAAGACTTTTTGCTAATGCGAATGACGCAAATTGTAACACCCCAAATTTAATTAATTAATTAAGTTAAATTTAGTTGCATTTTATTTAATTATTAAGTGAATTGTATGCTTTTAGTTGACTTTTAGTGAATATGTGGGTAGTATGTAAGATGTGGTTGGATTGGTGAGGATAGTAGAATTAATTAGAATTTTAATTAAATTTATAATGAGGAGAATAATGAAGATAGTTTAAGTATTATAAAAATAAAAATAAAAATAAATTAATGGTAGAAATTAGATTTAATATTAATATAAATAGTAAAATGAGAGAAAATAGTAGAGTTGGAGCTGAACTGGAAATAAGGAGGGATTGGGGATAATGAGGTGAGAAGGAAAGATAAGTTTGGGCTATAGAATAATTCAAAACATGACAATTAGGTTAAGATAAAAAGGAGGCTAGGAGAGCCTAATTTTGTTAGTATATGATGAAGGTGGAGAAAAACACAAGAAAGGGGGGATTGAATTGCGTTCTTTGTCAATTAAAATTCCATTTCTCTTTCTTTAACGTCTTTTCTTTCTTTTCGTTTAATCATCTATTGGATTATGCCTTTGAAGTTGCGGAAGCATGAAGATGTAGAACTACATAACCAATAAGATGTTCATTTTAACTTCTAAAGGATATTAGATCTTTTGACTTCCTCAGTACAGTTCTGAAGAACTTTTGTTTGAGTGTTCTAAGTTAAAATGACATGTGCAGAAAGTAAAGGACACATTCATTTTTATCCTGGTTCACCTTCTAACTAAGGCTACCTCCAGTCCACCTTCTTCAGGTGATTTGCCTCTCAACAGAGGTCTTAATCCACTATAACCAAACTTGATTACAAGTGCACGATCCTCCGTCGTGACTGACAACCTACACAACCAACTGCTGTGACTAACCATGTGGACAATGACCCGTTCAGTGATCTCCGCGAGATATAACGTCCATTGACTCCAGAACCCTGCACAGTCTACCTGCTGTGACTAACCCTGCACAACAACACGTTGTGACTAACTCCCTGCACATCAAACCACTGTGACTAACCTTAGATGATGAATCGTTCAGGGATCCCAGCAGGATATAACGTTCATCTATCTTCTGGAGATTATAGGTGTGCTTCTTAATTAAGCAAATGGTCTACTATTCTCAATACATATGTTTACGACACACTGACTTAAAGTCACTTCTGGTGCTTAAACAGTATATCAGAAGTTTCTAAGATATTACACACTACGAGCAACAACTCTATGTGTTTTACATTTAAATACAAGAATAAAATATCTTGCAGTCTTCTTGTCTTCAACTTCTGTGTGAGATCTTCTTCTTCTGTAAGCGGATTAAGAGCAACAACTCTTGTAAAGATAGCTTCTTCTTCATTGATCTTCATCTTCTTCTTCTTAAGCAGATTTAGAGCAACAACTCTATTTTGAGTTGCTTCTTCAAGTGATATTCATCTTCTTCTAAAAGTAGATTAAGAGCAGCAACTCTTGTATTAATTTCTTCTTTCAGTTTGATCTTTTCTCATCAGAGTAAGGAGATTTGAGCTTCAGCTCTTGAATTTAATTCCTTCTTGTAAGACCATATTCTTTTCTTCTTCAAGCAGATATGGAGCATCAGCTCTCATGGTGATTGCTTCTCATGCGTAGATCTTCGTCTTCTTCTTGACTACTGATCATGAAGCTTGTTGCAACTGATGACACATTTAATGATTATAAGAAAACATGAAACACTTCTCGAGCATCGACTTAGTGTATTCAGTTTCTCAAGTCATTCAATGTGAGCAATGTATGAACTGATCAAGTATTAGTGAACTTCTGATAATTCCAGTGGAGAATATTGCTGTAATACGGTGGGAGAACTGACTTTTTGAAATGTTGCAGATAGCAAGAGTCGCCACCGACTTTTATTTTATCCAATTTAGAAAGGCTAAAAGAACAAAAAGACCTTTTAAAAGACTTTGACTTGGGGTATGTAAGTTATACAAAGGGAATGTGTAAGCACCCTTGGTATCCATGGTTATCCATGGGCTCTTAATTGGTTAGCTCACTTTTGTTTTCAAAATGTTTGAAGTGTAGTGTGTGAATAGAGAAAAGAATTTGAATAAGGACTTTAGCTTGTAAATAAGCGTAGCCTTTTTGAATTGATTTGAAAAAAGAGTGGGAAATGTTTTTGAATTTGAATGGAGCAAGCATTTAAGATCACCTACCCTAAGTTTAATTTTTCTGTTCTTTAAGAATTTTATTTGAAAGGGTTATCCATACCATAAGGAGGGAAGGTAGTTCTTTCATTGGATTTGAAAAGGGTCATCGAAGATTATCGTTCGCCATAAGACTGTCCCTACCATAAAGAGGGCAGGTAGCCTCAGGGAAGGATATAATACTCATTTTTAGGCAACTAGGGAGGATACCTTAGCAATCGAAAGGGACTATCATCATTAATCGTAGGCAACATTGAGGGGCAAGATCATTTTGATTTAAGCAACTTCGAAGGGACTTTATGATCTTTTTATGATGATAATGAACTAAGGGCAACATTGCAAAGGTATCCTCGTATTCGAGGGACTTGACTATTTTTTAAGTTGAATGGCAACAGGCAACAGGCAGCATAAGAAGGGTTACCATTAAAGGTGTGTGTGTGCCACAATCAAGTGATTCGATTCGGATATTTTTATCTTGTAAAATTAGTGATCTAAATTCAGTTCATAGTTTATCAATCCCTAGGGTTACTAACCACGCAATTATATTGTACAGAAATTAAAATGCGGAAAAGTAAATCCTAAACTATTACATGGCTTCGGGTGGGGGATTACATAGCCAAAAACTCGTGAATGCAGAAAATAAAAGGGCAGAAAATAAACCTATAGCTATTACAAGGCTTTAGGGAAGATACAATATAGTGAAGAAATGAGTGCGAAAGTAAAGCCTAATTAACTATTATAAGCCACCAGGGCTAGCCACAAAAATAAGACAGGATAAACTCGAATAATTTAAAAGGAAAAATAAAAAAGGTTTTTTGAAATCAGGGGCAACAAACCTAAAATTAATTACTGGTTATAAACCTAATTAATTTGAACAACTAATCCTGACTAAATTCCTAATGAGGTTAACCTAATAATTCTAAATTAATCAATTAAATTATCTAATTATTAAAATTATTAAGTTAATTAAATTAGTTAATTTGATTAGCTAACCTAAAATTAATTATCTAATTATCCTAAAAACTAATTAAATTAATTTTAATTTTAGCCTAAAATTGATTAAAACAATTCTAATTAAAAACTAATTAATTAAAATATTTATTGAAATTAAATCCTAATCAATCTAATTATTCCTAAAATTCTAATTAAATAAATCAATTTTAGTTTTAACCTAAAACTAATTATTAAGTAATTAACATCTAAATTAAAAGAAAAAAAGGAGAAAAGAAAAAAAAAAGAAAAAAAGAAAAAAATTTGGAATAATAAAAAAAAATAATGAAAAACCTGGCGCATGCTCTAGTTTGGAGCACCCAGGGAGGACCATGATGCGCCTGCATCCTTTGGAACGCTGGATTAGCGGAGAAAATGATCTGACAGTTAAGCACTGAGGGATCACCATATGCACGTGAATCATAACGCACCGGATCCAAGAGCGTTCCCATACGCGCGCGTGCCCTTTTCCGTTTGAATTGGCCAATGGTGCGAAGACACGTCTTCATCTTCTTCCTCTTCCTGTCGGCTTAGGTCTGCAACGGTTTTTACCACGGACGGTAACGTTGCTATAGCCCCTGAACACTAGAAAACGCTACATACACAACATAAATCACGACTAAAGCTATGGATCAGTTCGTACGGACCCCCTGAACATGATTGTGTCCATGATTTGGGATGATTTTGCTTCAAACCGAAAACCCTAAATTAAAACTTCAAAACCTAATAATGGTGGAATGCTAAACCTGCACGTAAACTCTAATTAAGCGAACCAGAAACGTTGTATGCATCAACATGAACACGAATATGCAACCAAATCACATTGAAGATGCTTAAATAATTGAAAATCGACTTAAAAAAAGAGCACAAACCGTGACCTACCGAGGACGATTCTTGACTCTCAAGGCTTGATAGGTATTGAGAAACGTTTAGGGATGCTCCAGGAACGCGTTTGTATCTTCAAAACTCTTTGAATTAACCTTGAATTCCAAGAACAATTTTGATTTTTTCTTGGACTTTAGTGAACTCAGTTAGGGTTTCTTGGAGCCAGAATTTCGTGTCCCTTGCATCTGGAATTGTTTAGCTTATATAATAGAACACATTAGGTCAATAAATTTGGATTAAATCTCATTGAATCAAAGATTGGCATTTGGTGAAAATTTGATTTTCAAATCTTTCTAAATGTGTCCAATTTCAATCTTTCCTCACCAATCTTTTTTTGCACGAAATTGGTATCAAATAATGTGTGTTTTGATGATTGATTTTGATTGAAACTCTCTCTCAAATCAAATCTTTGAATATTTTCTCAATTATTTGATTTATATTATATTTTAATGAATTAAATTAAATAAAAAATCAAATATTAATAAAAAATTCGTGGCATTCAGATTGGACCTGTTGGGTTACTTGGGGAACAAGATTGGGTCATAAAAAATTGGGCCTCTTTGCAAGAAAATTCATTTTGGACCATATTTTCTTTACATTTTTCACTCAAATTTGTCCAACTTTGACAAGGCATATCTCCCTCAATTTTTAAGATATGGAAGAGTTCTAGGACTTTTTGGAAAGCTCACGATGTCCTCTACAAGCCACTTTGGAACCTTTTTTCCATTTGAGGATTTTATCTTAATGATATTGGCTTTGACAAAAAACTGCTTTTGGTTGACTTTCAAAAAGGACATATAATGTTTTGGCTCATATCTCCCAAATGAAGCATTTTTGGCCTTGGCTTTAGAGAGACAAAGTTGTAGAGAATTCAATTTCTTTCAAAATAGGCTTTGGTTTGGAAATTGTTGATGAACCATGTGAAATTTATCGCTGGTCAAAGTTCAGTAGACTTTCTCCTATAAAACCCTAATTTAGAAACTATGAGCTTTATTGATTTTTGAGCTTTTCTTGATGAATCATGATCAAACCTTGATCAAATGATTAATGTGACTTCAAAATGTTGATGTTGACCAAAAATCAGAAGTTTTGACTGTGATTTGACCGTAGTTGACTTTTAGGTCAAACTGGTCGACTGTTGACCATTTAAACTGTTGACTGAGCAATCTTATGAATCAGAGGTTGAATCTTGGCATGGAGATACTATGAGGCATGTGAGATGCCATGAAGTCCACTTGAAGTATCATAAGTTGATTTTACTTGGAGGGAAGCAAAACCCTAGTTGTGGCTTGTTGCTTAGGAGACAGGTAAGTGTGCCCAAATCTTGTATAGTCTTGAGCAGTTGAAAGTCATGTGAGCCATAATATGATGGGAAAATTCTGGGGTATGACAATTGCTTAACAACAGAGATTTCTTTTTCACTCTCTTTTGATTTCTTCACATTGGCTTATAGTTAGTGTGTGACAACACTAAGGATTAATTCATCACATACTGAGTATGTGTTGCCTCTTCTGATGCATGATTTCAGATGTCTTCTTTTGTGTTTTCATGCTCAGCTTCTCTCTACAGATTTTCTCCTAAGATTTCTCTTTTTCTGCACTCTGTAGTTGCACCATGGATACACACTTTGGATTTTCATTTTTATGTACTTTTGGTATTCGAATGGGCACTTGATGGCACACACCCCACACAATGCATTTTGGGTATGCAATTGTCGCACCTTCAGGTTTGAAGTTTGTTCTATATATATAGCTTGATGAGTTACCGTTGGAATCTAGCCGTTGAGATTTGTTTGAATAATGCTTTGAATGCTCTATCTCGTATGATCCTTTAATGACAAGTGTTGCTCTTGGCAGAACCTTATCTTCAGCATGATGATTACAGTTGATGGCGTGCTTCTTTGGTTAAGCTTGTTTTTCCAATGCGCTGCATGTGGCTTCCTTCTTCAATCAACCTTGGGAGTTGCTCCTTTTAAGTGTTGTAACCGTTTTGCTTATGACGATGTTTGTAACACCCTTCTAAACCCCGCGGAAATTAATAAAATAATTCAGAGTAAAACATGAAAACAAGGGTGCCACAATTCAATTTAAAACAAATTATCATAAATCAATTGTCATGCTTCACTTAGGGGAAAATCATCCATTTAACAAAATCATGTTTCTATACAGCGGAACATTAATCAACAGATAAGCATAACATCATCTATGCAATATCTCACAAAATTACTCCAATAACAACAAAATAGAGTATCATCATAAACTCTAAACTAACGTTCCCCCAGTGTTACAATATCAGAGCATGACACCGACGCTATACCAAATAAACTGACCCATGAGCTAATCCTCACCGAGCCAAAAGCCGCTACTCGCCAATATGAAATCATCAAAGTAAGGGTGAGTCTCATTCACAATTAACAAATGTTATCGAATCATAAACAATAACACATCATAGTCACATTATTCATCCAATTTCATTATATTCAGATTGTCATGAAGTACTCATCAACACACAACAACAAATAGAATACATTACCAAGAGGCAACACCATAATTCATCCAAACAAATCGTAACCATTACACAATCATCACATATTATAACATTGGACAATCTTCCATTCATGTTATAATAACACAAGTAACCTAATGCAAATGCAACTATATGCATGTGGTACCAAACATGGGATAACCCATCTCACCGATCCACCACCATAAAGATTCGGCTACTTCTCTCACCAATTCCACACAATGGGAATTAGCTACCGCTGTCCCACCACCATAAGGGATACAGCCCACAACATGATTATGAAATGCATGTATCAACCATAACATGCTCACCATCAACATTAAACAACCAATGTCATAATCATCAACCACCACGATATTCAATAGCCACACACAGTTATGCTATTTCTCAACCATAAATAAATACATATTTTACATCAACAATATATGTATATCAATTACCAGTTACAACCACGACATCACAACAGATAAAACATTCACCACACAGTGCAACAACAATAGCACCCCTCACAATCGTGTACCAAGTACAACAAATCAACCCAACAATAACAGAGCATTTACATCATCATTCATCAAAACACATGATAACCATATTTACCATGAACAACACCCATTTTTCATAACAAGCAGAAGCAATCACATTATAACAACACCCATCATTGCACATATTCAATTATGCAAACAACAAACCATTGCACCTCATCACCTATGCAAAACAAGGATAAACCACATTTGGAAAAACGATACTTTTCAAAATAAAATCAAGTTATTGTTGTTATATTTATTTTATATGGTAGAACATTCAATTTAAGGAACAAAGTCCAAAACGGCGTCTAAAACGGACTTACGGTTTGAAAGTTACACATCTTTAACCTTTTTACAAGAAAACAGTTATCGCTACAGCACGCGGCGCAACCAAAGTTCGCGGCGCGACCTGAAGCATACAAACACGTTCGCGGCGCCAACCTATGCACGCGGCGCGATGCGAGGAAACAAGTACGCCTTCGCGGCGCGCACCTACCTTCGCGGCGCGAACTGGCAAAAGTCAGAGCTTTCATCGCATTTGACAGCATTACGGGATTTACCCCAAAATCCCCAAAACCAAACCAAGTTATGTTATGAACCTCAAATACCACCATATCAGCCACATACATGTTATAACACAAATATAACACACAAAGAGGATCATTTAATCATCATAACAATCATATAATCATACAATTCACCAAATCATACAATTCCCTCAAAATCATCCCAAAACCCCAATCCATCATATAACCAATTGACACAAACAATGCATCTAAATCAGTCCTATCATCTATGATACGATAAAAGATATTAACCGGAAGAGTCCCCCCTTACCTTAGCCAAAGATCTTGATTAGCCCTCTTCCTCTTCTGTTCCTCTTTCACGTGTCAGCTTTCCAACTCTTCTGCTCTGCTTTTCACGTTCCTTTCGCTTATTCCCAATTCTTATTATTTTATAAAATAAACTTTAATTGGAATAAGACCTTTACTAACATAGCACCCCCTCATTCCTCAACATCACACATGGCCCAACACCATAACCCATCCTTTTCCAAATAAATCCTACAAGTCACCAATAATTCTAATTATTAATTAAATTTCCATTTAAATTAAAAATTAAAATATACGGGTGTTACAACTCTCCCCCACTAAAAGAGTTTTCGTCCTCGAAAACATACCTCAAGTAACCAGCTCGTATAAGAGTCCTTCACCCGACTCTCCAGCTCCCAATTAACAGTACCATCAGTCAATCCTCAAAATCCATCCAACATAACCAACAGGAAACATGTTTCATACATTCAAATCCCAGTTCTTGCGTCGCATTTGACTATCCAAAAGTATACCACTCGCTATAGCTCCAAAAAGGTTAACAACAACAGAACATTGAGGTACATCCTATACAATACGCTCAACAGCCGAGTAATACAATTACACGATCTATAGTATGATCACACGGATCAACACTGCAGTAATGCATACCATCTACCAAACATACCAACCTTAGACATACTTTTCCATCTGAGCGATAAAATAATACTTACACTTTTCACCAACCGCTTCCTTCAAGAAACTCAATACTCATATTCCTATATCATTGAATTCCAATTATCTGACTCCTCTTAAATCACACCAGTAATTATCCAACACGTTACATTCCGCTTCTTCCGCACTACTCTGACTACTCATCACAATCATCTATACCAAATAGATTTCTGAGTTTTACCCGATTCCGACTCTCTTTACTCATTCGTTTCAAGAATCATTCTTCATCATTCATGGTACTAATCTACCATTTAGCAATCCTTACTCGCATCCAACGAAAACCAATTCCTGATTTACTTCCTCTATTTAAGCATCCTAACCATTAGAACAAGTACACACTCATCGGCCTCAATATACCATCGCTTACAAGATAGCTCAACCGAGTCACGCTCTCTACTAAGAATTAAATCAATTCCTCCCTTCATAGAGTATAATTCCTCATTATATCTGGAATCCACAATACCATCTTAACAACGAAACAAAATTATTACAACATCATAAAACATCAACTCTTCGTTTTAATTTCGCCGAATACATACTCGTTAACTACGTACAACCGTAATAACATATTCATCATCCCGACAATTATTCAAAAGAGTTATAATTCTTCGACACGACATCCTCACATCCACTGGATTCTAAATCCAACATATAGATCAATATATATTCTCTATGTAGGCTTCCGACATATTAATTCCTCACTTGCCACAAGTAGTACTCATAACACTACTCTACATCACACTTTCGCTGCGCGACTCTGATTACCCGTCTTAAGTCATTTGCCCATCATGTCGCACTCTTCCATATTCACCTCTTCATAATTCCACACAACATAGTGAGTGATTATTCTCGCGGCTTAGTATTCATCACATCTTATACCATTAAGGTAACAAAACAAGTTCATCTCATGTATATGATTTCCGTCTACTACCAACAAGAGATTAAGGGTGATCAAGTCCTCAATTTGTCAATAGATAGTTAAAAATCATATTTAAGCATAAACCGTTGTTACTACATAACAGTGTCCTTTCCGGGTTTGCACTCAAACTCATTAAAATCGTCATAGTTCAATAATTCACTATAGTGTCCTTCTTCTAGAATATTCTTCCGAAGCTCAAAACATCAGTTACACAAATCCAATCACTCAACCTCCTTACACTGTCCTCGTCGATTCTGAATTCACCGCCTTTACCTTGGTAATTCAAAGTCAACCTATCGATCAACTCAACGTCATCTTCCTGACCTTTTCTAATCTCGTCAAGAATACCACTAATCATCTTTAGCATACCCAAGCTAACACTATTAGAAGTGCCTTCACATACCAACTCAAGTCTAAAAATTTTCCAATTCAATCCAACTCATTCATCATTAGCACCGACATTTTTAAGACTTCTTACGCAACACAATAGCACAACATTTTCCTCATTAGGATGGTAATTCAAACCAAAATCCTAATCCAAAAAAATATACTCTAATCATCTCTACTGCCTCATATTAAGCTCTTTCTGATCAAAGAGGTACTTCAACTCTTATAATCACAAAACACTTCGAATTTTGAACCATACAATTAGCCTGCAAGACCAAGACAACATTCATAACTCGTGGTTTTAATCCAAATCCTATTACATCCTTCACGTCCAAATATCATCCCACTCGAAATCTCAACAAAGTCTTCCTCACGTCAACAAATGTTAGAAATCCCCTACAATTCTTCTTTTATACTTATCGTTACTTTGCCATCACAAATACGATTCCAAGGGTTCTAAAGTTTATTCCATCTTTGCTACTAATTCACTCTTTCACTAAAATCCATCGGCATTCAAATCATCTTTATTACCGGATATCTCATCGACTTATTCATCAACAACATGTCTTACTCAACTTCGTTTCAAATAATCACGGTAGTAGGCATTCTTATTCAACAAGTTTCACACTTCCATAACCGACTTCAGAACCTCTCCTCATAGGGTCACTCTACTGTATTTATAACTCTTCCATAAATTAGAACACAATCCCTCCTCCTCGTAGGTTCAAACGGCACATTAATCCGACACTCGGAACTCAAGATATGAATTTTCTAATCATTGCCCGAAAAATGCAACACTGACATCATGCAGTGACACTCTATACGATATATCCAAAACTCCTCAATTGGTAAATTCAATTCTTAAAATTACTCCTCAACAAACCTGCTAATTGTTCCTTTGATTCATTCAACACTGACATCCCGTGCAGTACCAATAAACAAGTCTAGTTATAAGAACAAGAGTAACCGTAACTTCACCTCTTTCCAACGTCATCCTGTCACAATTAATTATGTTACAGCTGCTGAAACTATTTTTATAACAAAGTTCATTTTGTTAGCTTTCCAACGCTTCAATCGGAACTCAATTCGGAGGTCCAGAACTCCAGTTATGAATTTTCGAAGTTCCGCAGCTATTCAGCAATTTTCCTGCGTTTTGCTTACGAAAATCTCTCTCCAAACTCATTCTCTTCAACTCTATCACATTCCAAACAGCCCCTTATCATATCTCTTTACCTCCAATCATTATTATAACTTGAGCAACACTTCCCATCGCCGAAGCGCAATTTCTGGAACATTACTACATCAATCCTCTTTGCCAACTTGCAGCTGAATCTCTTCCGAGACGTAAAACTACTCACTGACAACTTCGCAGCACCAGCAGAGCTGACACATCGCAACTCTCCAATCTCCTTCTCTTACAATAACTGTCAATTACCTCTAATCACCTTCCTTCAAGATGTTCCAACTCAATCCCCAGTGAAGTCTTAATTCCAAGTCACCTTCAACTCGGGAAACAACAAGCTCCGACAACGCTCGCACTGCTTC
This sequence comes from Vicia villosa, assembly GCF_029867415.1. Taxonomy (NCBI): domain Eukaryota; kingdom Viridiplantae; phylum Streptophyta; class Magnoliopsida; order Fabales; family Fabaceae; genus Vicia; species Vicia villosa. Next base: position 47,484 of record NW_026706328.1, on the reverse strand, counting down.
CAACAACAGCCTATTGAATCAATCTTCTTCAACTGAAACATAACCGAGAAGCGAAGCTTCTCCCCCACTTATTTCAATCCCACACCTGCAACAAACAACCAAGTACCGACAGTGATTCACTCACATGTCGCATACCAAGGAATAAAAATGCCGACAGTATTCAACCGTCGTGCAACTCAACTGACTCAACAATTGGCCGGACGGACCGACCTGCTCTGATACCACTATTGTAACACCCTTCTAAACCCCGCGGAAATTAATAAAATAATTCAGAGTAAAACATGAAAACAAGGGTGCCACAATTCAATTTAAAACAAATTATCATAAATCAATTGTCATGCTTCACTTAGGGGAAAATCATCCATTTAACAAAATCATGTTTCTATACAGCGGAACATTAATCAACAGATAAGCATAACATCATCTATGCAATATCTCACAAAATTACTCCAATAACAACAAAATAGAGTATCATCATAAACTCTAAACTAACGTTCCCCCAGTGTTACAATATCAGAGCATGACACCGACGCTATACCAAATAAACTGACCCATGAGCTAATCCTCACCGAGCCAAAAGCCGCTACTCGCCAATATGAAATCATCAAAGTAAGGGTGAGTCTCATTCACAATTAACAAATGTTATCGAATCATAAACAATAACACATCATAGTCACATTATTCATCCAATTTCATTATATTCAGATTGTCATGAAGTACTCATCAACACACAACAACAAATAGAATACATTACCAAGAGGCAACACCATAATTCATCCAAACAAATCGTAACCATTACACAATCATCACATATTATAACATTGGACAATCTTCCATTCATGTTATAATAACACAAGTAACCTAATGCAAATGCAACTATATGCATGTGGTACCAAACATGGGATAACCCATCTCACCGATCCACCACCATAAAGATTCGGCTACTTCTCTCACCAATTCCACACAATGGGAATTAGCTACCGCTGTCCCACCACCATAAGGGATACAGCCCACAACATGATTATGAAATGCATGTATCAACCATAACATGCTCACCATCAACATTAAACAACCAATGTCATAATCATCAACCACCACGATATTCAATAGCCACACACAGTTATGCTATTTCTCAACCATAAATAAATACATATTTTACATCAACAATATATGTATATCAATTACCAGTTACAACCACGACATCACAACAGATAAAACATTCACCACACAGTGCAACAACAATAGCACCCCTCACAATCGTGTACCAAGTACAACAAATCAACCCAACAATAACAGAGCATTTACATCATCATTCATCAAAACACATGATAACCATATTTACCATGAACAACACCCATTTTTCATAACAAGCAGAAGCAATCACATTATAACAACACCCATCATTGCACATATTCAATTATGCAAACAACAAACCATTGCACCTCATCACCTATGCAAAACAAGGATAAACCACATTTGGAAAAACGATACTTTTCAAAATAAAATCAAGTTATTGTTGTTATATTTATTTTATATGGTAGAACATTCAATTTAAGGAACAACGTCCAAAACGGCGTCTAAAACGGACTTACGGTTTGAAAGTTACACATCTTTAACCTTTTTACAAGAAAACAGTTATCGCTACAGCACGCGGCGCAACCAAAGTTCGCGGCGCGACCTGAAGCATACAAACACGTTCGCGGCGCCAACCTATGCACGCGGCGCGATGCGAGGAAACAAGTACGCCTTCGCGGCGCGCACCTACCTTCGCGGCGCGAACTGGCAAAAGTCAGAGCTTTCATCGCATTTGACAGCATTACGGGATTTACCCCAAAATCCCCAAAACCAAACCAAGTTATGTTATGAACCTCAAATACCACCATATCAGCCACATACATGTTATAACACAAATATAACACACAAAGAGGATCATTTAATCATCATAACAATCATATAATCATACAATTCACCAAATCATACAATTCCCTCAAAATCATCCCAAAACCCCAATCCATCATATAACCAGTTGACACAAACAATGCATCTAAATCAGTCCTATCATCTATGATACGATAAAAGATATTAACCGGAAGAGTCCCCCCTTACCTTAGCCAAAGATCTTGATTAGCCCTCTTCCTCTTCTGTTCCTCTTTCACGTGTCAGCTTTCCAACTCTTCTGCTCTGCTTTTCACGTTCCTTTCCCTTATTCCCAATTCTTATTATTTTATAAAATAAACTTTAATTGGAATAAGACCTTTACTAACATAGCACCCCCTCATTCCTCAACATCACACATGGCCCAACACCATAACCCATCCTTTTCCAAATAAATCCTACAAGTCACCAATAATTCTAATTATTAATTAAATTTCCATTTAAATTAAAAATTAAAATATACGGGTGTTACAATGTTTCTAACGACTCTCCCTTAGATTCTAAGCTCTTTATATTTTACTCAATTTGTATGCTGAGCTGTAGATTCTTCATTGGTTCATAAGTGACTCTTTTGTTGTTTTCATTTTGTATGTCACTGCATTGTGTCTTCAGAACTTCTGATCTTCATACTTGCTTGATCTTCTGATGTTTGCAAAGCTTCTTGTAATGATATTTCTTGTTTATTTCCTTGAGGCTTCTGATGTAATTTCTGATTGAGACTTGTTGTATGTAAGCATTGATATTGCTTGTTCTTCTGAGTAGTCTTGTATCTGATTGTTGCTTCTCTTGCTTCTGATCTGCAGTCTTTGGCTTGTTTGATGTGTTCTTAATCAGAACATCTGATAATGATGTTTAGCTTCGTCAATCTTTTGGATGTAGTTGTTGTACTCTTTTTCTAATGAATCCTGTATAAGATTTATAACATAGTATCTGCATACTAAATGAAACCATTAGTAGTAAAATTGTTACTCACAAAATATATGCTTGTTATCATCAAAACTAGATTCTGAACACATTCTCAATCTTGTTCTAACATGTGAAACTGGTAACTTCTGGGAGAAAATAGGCTAGAAAGGCAAAGGCTTAGGAAGAATAAACTCAAGAATAAGGTTGATGCTGGAAAATTCAGACAGGGGGGAATTGCTTAGATATTGGTGTGATCTATGAAGCGTAGAGAGGAATCCTCACCCTTCTATAAGATTATTTTACCACTGTGGTTGTTCATGATGCGTTTCATATGTTTATGAGGAGAATATGTTATATGCCATGTTATTATATGAATTTTGTGCTCTATCATATATTGATTTTTCATATATGATTGGTGATTGAATTATGAAATTGTGAAATGCTATTATTATGTTTTTGAAACTTTTAAACATAACCTTAAATCCATGAAACGTATTGATTATGTTGTGTTAATTGATGATTAAAGTCTTTTGAAATTGAAGGAAAATTGCATCCCAAAATGCAACAGAAATTAAAATTTTCCTTTAGTGATCCTTACGATTGGGCATGATCAGTGATAGAAATCGTTACCTCTTGTGGCAATTGAAACCTTTGATGCCGAATCGAAGGAGCGATCACGAGCGTTGATGAAGAACAACGCCTCTACTTAGTCCACACGAACATATCCCTTCAGTCTCAGTGCTAGCTGTTCCGAATGAAGGCTTTGAGTGAGAGAGAAGAAAATACGTCTAGGGTTTCTCAAACCGAATTTTTATCAAGTGAAATGCTTCAGCACAAGGGTTCTATTTATAGCCAAATTAAGGATGCAAGCTAAAAGCCAAATGTGGGCTGCAAGCTAAAAGCCCAATTAAGGTTGCAAGCTAAAAGCCCAATTAAGCCACATATCACTTAAATGTGTGGTATCTTACAACATTCCGAGTTCACTTAAGTATACCGTCCTTACGGTGACCCTGTAGGTTTTTGCGACGTTGGCAGTTATATTAAATCACACATTTAACATAATAAACAGTGATCGATATCTAGCAACACATCACTATTACCCAAGTCACGAAAATGTCATGTGATCTGACAAAAACCTTTACGTGATAATGCTTGTGTGTACAATTACCCTTTTGCCCTTATGTCTATATTGAACACAAGGCATAGACCATGTCACCCTTGTCTAGTTCAATATTGGGCCCTTAGACATTTATCCTATTATGCAGGATGGGAAAATTCCATCTAGGTCACTCATGTCCCTCAACATGTTTTTTAAAGTACCCATCAATTGTATTTATGATCATCCAATTACGAACAACGTTTGATCAGTAATAAAGCACTTGACTCTACATCTAGAATCCATAGTGGTTTCAGGTCGAAGGGTGGTATACACCCTTTATCACCATGAGAATATGTTATGGAGTTTTGCATAACATTCTATTTAGTATTCTCATAGCGGGTCAATCCAGTATAAATATTACTCCTAATATTTATATCTATGTCAAGACTTGATAACTCCTTATCCATGATCCAAGAGATGTGATCATCAGTCTATCTTCATAATAGTCTTGATGCTTTAATATTATCCTGCTTCACAATAAAGCTCGACTATGGATACTTTGAGAATAGTTTCCTTATGTTTAATGGGATCTCAAGATTAAGTCACACTTAACATTTCATTAAACAGACTAACTATTCTAGGGACTTTATTATTTTTGAAAAACAAACATAATTGTAGTACGGTGGGAGAACTGACTATTTATTTTGCAAACAATGTAGCGGTGAGCAAGAGTCGCCACCGACTTTTATTTTGTCCAATTTAGGAAAGGCATAAAAGTACAGGAAATACCTTTTGAGAAAAAGAGTTCGGGGGGTAAGTTATGAAAAGGGAAGGTGTTAGCACCCTTTTCATCCGTAGTTATCTACGTGCTCTTAGTTTGCTTAGCTCGTTTTGTTTTGTCTGAAAAGCTTGAAAAATCAAGTGTGTGTATGTGTTTTGAGAAACAGTTTGATTTGAAGATGTTTGGAAAGACAATGTTGAAAAACAGGATGTGAAAAGCATTTTTATGTTGAGCAAGCAAACTGAAGGCTACTTACCCTATGTTTGGTCGTTCCTATACTTCCGACTTTCATTTAAGGGATAAGACTAACCACACCATTTGTGGGTAGGTAGTCTTATCTATTGGACGTGTTCGGGACAATCGAAGGGTCATCGGATGGTCATAGAAGGCAACGTGTAAAGACGTCTTAGCATTCAAAGGGACAATCATCGTTTTATCGCAGACAACTCGAAAGGACTGTGATGACGTTAATCGGAGGCAACCTTGCTAAGACATCCCTATGTTCGAGGGACTTGACCATTATTCGAAGGCCACAGAAGAGGGGAAACCCTAGAGGTGAGTGTGTGAGCAATAAAAGGGTGTGTTAATTTCAGTTATATTATCTTGAGGTTAGTGAACTAACGATTGATTTTAAGTCTTATCATACAATCATATTAAGACATACACCTAAGCAGTTATAAGGGGCATAAAGTAAAAGCAGAAATTAAATCCTAATTACTATTGCATCAAAAAGGATTTGCGACCTACACATGATTTCTAAAATTTAAAATAAAGTAGTAAGCGATCATGCATGCGACAATCACAGAGGTTTGGAGAGGGAGAAAGAAAATCGCGAAGAAGTTACGAGAAATTATATCTTTCGGAAGTTTAAGTGAAAGCCTAATTTTTAATTGATTATTAACTAAAACTAAACTAACCTAATTTTTAAATAATTATTCTTATTAAACTTTAATTAAATTAATCCTAATTCCAAATTAACCTAATTCTAAATTAATTAAATTAATTAAATTAAACCTAATTATATATAATTATCTAAATAACTTAAACTAAATAAATCTTAAAAACAAGTTAATTAAAGAAAAATATTTTTGGTTATTTTTATGATTAAAGTGGTGATTAAATTAATTACTAACCTAACAAAAATAGTTATGAAAAATAAATTAAGTTTGAAAACAAAAAAACCTAATTCTAGTTCTAATTATTGGTGATTTTTAATTGGTTAGAAAATAAATTAAAAGTTAATTAGTAAGAAAAAATGGAAAAGAAATTAAAAACAAACAACAAAGAAGGTTGATGGGATCTGGTGTGATGTTCTCTTGAAGGTGTACCATGGGCATGCTTCATGACCATTCAGATCCAGTTTGGGCGGAGATCTTATGAAGGAGGTGCGAGGGCGCATGATAGTGGAGTGCATGTCATACATACTGGATCTGCAAGGGATTAAGTGATAAAAATAAACATGCGCAGGCATGGCTCGAACCCTGGACTTTTAGGTCTCAAAATCTCCCCTTTCCCCAACTGAGCTATGCATTTAAATTGTTATTAAATCTACAACCAAACAATAAATATTAAAGGCAGTAATATATTGGAATTCAAACGAAAAAGTCAAAGTGGGCCCCCTGGTTCTTGCGTAAGCTAATGGGTGTGGGAGAGAGAGGGCAGATTTATTGACCAGCCAATGAGAATGAAACAGCACGCGGTCAAAGGTCTAATGCCTAGTCATCATCTTCAACCTTAGGCCCTGCGGAAATTGCTACGCTTTTTCCTGCGGATTTTTCCACGCGTTCTTCTTCACCCCCCTTGCAATTTGAAACCTGCAAAGAACAACTTCAAACAAGCAAAAGAAATGCCCAGATTTACTTAAAATTATCCCCTGGTTACGAATATGTTCTTCTTTTTCCACGAAATCCCCTACAAGTATGAAAACGAAGAACAACTTCGCTTAGGCCCTAGTAATGGTGAAACTCGATTCACACGCAAAACCTTGGAACCAACGGCCCAGATTTTCCCTAATACACGTTAGAAACTCAAATATATAATTAGTTAGGATTAAAACATAATAAAATATGAGAAATCGAAAACTACATGTGTATGAATATGATGATCATAATGGGGACGTTTCAAACAGCATGGGGTCGAGTCACAGATGCAGCCCTACCTTACTTTACCTTAGGAATGATTTAGAATGATTTGTTGGCTTCGAGAACGGCCGGAAAACAAACTTTCACGGGCCCTTGTTTTAGGAAATTTTTTGTGAGTTTTTGGAGTGCTTTTGGAGGCAGGGTTCGTGGCCTTGGAGTCTGAAGTTGTTGTATATATATTGAATATTAGATTAGGTCATGAATTATGAAAAGAAATCATTTGAATCAAGCATTTGATGATGATGAAATTTGATTTGGAATTCGCATACAAACTTTCCATTTTTGCACCCAATCTATTTTATGCACTTTTCTCACGATTCCTTGGCCATTGGGTTGTTTTTGGATTGATCACAATATTTGGAGAATGATTCATATGATCTTTCATTATTTAATTGTGATTTTTTCTTATTTAAATTGAATTTAAAGGAATAAATTCAAAGCTAAATGAAATAAAAATCATAAAATAAATAAAAAATGATTTATGGGCCTCCCACAAGCTTAAAATCACGTGAGAAACTCAACATTATAGGCTCATTACTCAAAAGTTCCAAATTCACCAATTAAGGTTTCATTTTTTTCTTTTCAAATTTCCCAACTTCTGACAGTCATAACTCTCTCAATTTTCATCATATGAAGGTGTTCTAGTACTTTTTGGAAAGCTCAAGATGTCCTCTACAAGCCACTTTGGAACATATTTTGCATTTAAGCATTTTATCTTGATGATATTGCTCCTGACAAAAAATAGCTTCTTGCGAGCTTCTAGAAGGACCTGTAATGTTTTGGCCCATATCTCTCAAATGGTGCATTTCTTGGTCTTGGTCCCAGCATAAAAGTTGTAGATAATTGAATTTCCTTGAGAATGAGCTCTAGTTGGGGAATTTCTGAGAAAGTATGAGAGACTTATGGCCAGTTAAAGTTTGGTTGACTTTCTTCCAGAAACCCTAATTTAGTAACTTGATCTTTTGTTGATTTCTGAGCCTTCCTTGATGAATCATGATCAAACCTTTACTAAATGATGAATATGACTTCAAAATATTGATGTTGACCAAAAATCAGGAGTTTTGACTATAATTTGACCATAGTTGACTTTTAGGTCAAATTGGTCGACTGTTGACCATTTGAGCAGTTGAATGAGCAATCTTATGAGTCAGAGCTTGAAAATTGGCATGAGGATACTTTGAAGCATATGGGAAGCCATGAATTCCACCCGGGGTTTAGAGGTCCCGTTTTCCTTGATTAAATCCAAACCCTAATTTTGGTCCTCATTGCATAGGAGGAGAGTGAACATGCTTGCAATTTAGAGACTGTATGAGCCTGTGGAGACTACCTGAGCCAAACAATATTGAAATATAGTGGGCAAATATTGGGGTATGACAGCTGCCCCTGTTCAATCTTCTTAAACCTGAAGAGGTAGATTGGCTTGTTTACCTATCGTGATATGAAGGTGGAAGAGGATTGAACACTAGAATACCCAGAAATTTGCGCTTGCTGGTGCAGGAAGTGATGTTGGAGATGGGCTTAAAGATGCCATCTATTTGTTGAAGGAGTGTTGTCAGAGATGGGCTTAAGGATGCCATCCAGATGCCTGACAAGATGCTTGTCTAAAGCAGATGCTTTTCTGCCTTGGATCATATGCATTGATTGTATTTGAAGGAGAGATTCATCAAAATGAAGTAATGTCTTACATAAGACAACCTGGAGAGGTTCCTGAATAGGGTAGATCAATGACTGATGTAAAAAAGATTAAGATTTAAACAAAGCTCGGGAAGTATTATCTTAGAGAAGACCGACTAAAAAGCTCCTTGAAAGGGCAAGAGATGTCTTAGAAAAGATTGGATAAATATGTTAAAGAATATTGCCTAAAAATTAGAGATATGTCTTGGAGAAAACTACCTAGAAAGGCTCCTAGCAAGGATATGATATGTCTTAAACAAGACTACCTAGAAAGGCTCCTAGAAAGGGTATGAAAACGTCTTAAACAAGACTACCTGGAAAGGTTCCTAGAAAGGATATGATACGTCTTAAACAAGACTGACCTATAAAGGCTCATAGAAAGGATATGATACGTCTTAAACAAGACTGACCTAGAAAGGCTCCTAGAAAGGATATGATACGTCTTAAACAAGACTGACCTAGAAAGGCTCCTAGAAAGGATACGAAATGTCTTAGAAAAGAATACCTAGAAAGGTCCCTAGAAAGGATAAGAAATGTCTTAGAAAAGACTACCTAGAAAGGCTCCTAGAAAGGATGATAAACGTCTTAGAGAAGACTACCTAGACAGGTTATGAAGCGCCTTAGACAAGGCTACCTGGAAAGGTTCCTAGAAAGGATGTGGAGCGTCTTAGAAAAGATTACCTAGAAAGGTTATGAAACGTCTTAGACAAGACTAACTGGAAAGGTTCCTAGAAATTATGAGAAGTTCTTTGATTGCTTCTGACTTATCTTTGAAGAAAGACCCGGAACGAAGCATCAGAATTGTATTTGTGTCTTGAATGAGTGTCAAAATCGAATCTTTGATACGATCGTCTTTGCACTGTACTTGGATTATAATATTCTTTTGATTGTAAAGTGACCTGAAAAGGCGAAATTAGTTTTATGCAATGTCATGATGCATGTATTGAGATTCTCGAAATAAACAAGAGTATTGTATGTTATGCATGTATTTATGAATGATGCCAGGATGGACTATAAATTCGAAGCAGATTAATAGCTCTTGTATAGCAACTGCTGGTTTAGAAAATAAATCTCTGTACACTGCTGGAGATGATGACAAGGGTATTGAGAATTCCTGTCTTTCGTTCAAGGATACCCGACTGTGGATTTTTTATTTTTGTTTAGGGATGAGAGCAACTTGGGTGATCTGACCCTGATGTATCCTGGGGACAAGAGAGAAGAATAATCTTCTGTTGTATTATCTGACCAGATTTCTGAGCGTCAGCTTAAATGGAAATAGCGAGTTTGAATAAACCATGCTAGAGAAGAAGATTGTGTCAGAGAACCGGCAATGTCAGAGGTATAAACTCCGTTGGGGAACCAAGTCTATGTTGGGAAGAGATCATTTGAAGATAACTTCTTAAGGATTCCTATGTGGGAATATATTGTGAAAACTGCTCTGTAGGGAAGATTCCCAGAGATTTCAACTTTTCATTGCCCCATGTCTTTGAGTACTTGCTGTTGGAAAACATTTTTAACCATACATGTGTTAGAACAAGAATTGTTCTGATCAAATTATCTTAGTTTTGATGATAACAATGTATATGAATTTTGCTTAAGATAATGTGGTACTCTAATCCAATGCAATTTCCTTTTCAGGAAATATATAAAGAGTATGCACAAATCAGCGCTCAGAAGCTTTGACTCTGAAGGTTCAACATGCAACATCAGAACATGGTCTGGCAAGACATCAGAAGATGGTCAAGCAGAATCAGAACATGGTCTATGGAAGCATCAGAAGGACTGGAGTTCAGAAGCAGAAGCACTGAAGTAATGGTATCACGCTCATAAGCACTTCAAGGTCAGAAGATCAGAAGATGCTTATGCACCAAGCTGTTTGTACTCTGATGATATTCAAACGTTGTATCTACAAAAGATCAATCAGAATCAAGTACAAGATAGCAGGCTACGCTGACTGACAAAAGGAACGTTAGAAGCTATTAACGGCAACGTCAGTAGTCACAGCAAAAGCAAGGCTCGAGGTAGTTGACAAAAGTGTGAAACATTAAATGCAATGCTGTACGGAATACGCAAAGCATTAAATTCTCCCAACGGTCATCTTCTCATGCGCCTATAAAATGAAGTTCTAAAGAGAAGCAAAGGTGAACGAAACTGCATACAACTCTTAACAAAAACTTTGCTGAAACGCTGTTCATTTTGAAAGCTCTCAAACTTCATCTTCAACCTCACTTATTGCTGTTGTAATAATATAGTGAGAGTAAGCTTTAAACTGTAAGAGAAATATCACAGTTGTGATTATCGCTTTTAAGAAGCATTGTAATACTCTTAGAATTTGTTTACATTAAGTTGTAAAGGACTAGAGTGATCAGTTAGATCAGAAGACTCTAGAAAAGTTTTAGAGGGTATCTAAGCAGATTGTTCCTAGAGTGATCAGGTTGTGATCAGAAGACTCTAGAAGACTTAGCAGTGTCTAAGTGGAAAACCATTGTAATCTCGTGTGATTAGTGGATTAAATCCTCAGTTGAGGTAAATCACCTGATAAGGGTGGACTGGAGTAGTTTAGTTAACAACGAACCAGGATAAAAATAATTGTGCAAGTTGTTTTTATTTTACAAGTTTTGATACTACACTTATTCAAACCCCCCTTTCTAAGTGTTTTTCTATCCTTTAATTGGCATCAGAGCGCCGGTTCTAAGGTGCAAGCACTTAACCGTGTTTAGAAAAGATTCAGGAAGAGAAAAACGCTTCAGTAAAAGATGGCTGGTGAAATTCCAACAAACACACCTACATCTACATCTGGCTCTGCTGAGCAATACAATGGAAATGGTAACAATGGTTATACTAGACCACCAGTGTTTGATGGTGGAAACTTTGAATACTGGAAAGATAAACTTGAAAGTTACTTTCTTGGTCTAGATGCTGATCTATGGGATCTTCTGTTGGATGGTTACACACATCCAGTTAAAGCCAGTGGTGTGAGGCTCACAAGAAAAGAAATGACTGATGAGCAAAAGAAGGAATTCAAAAATCATCACAAGTGCAGGTCTGTTTTGCTGAATGCTATCTCTCATGCTGAGTATGAGAAGATATCTAACAGGGAAACTGCCCATGACATATATGAGTCTTTGAAAATGACTCATGAGGGAAATGCTCAAGTCAAGGAAACCAAAGCTCTTGCGCTAATCCAGAAGTATGAAGCCTTCAAGATGGAGGATGATGAAGACATTGAAAAGATGTTTTCAAGATTTCAAACTCTAACTGCTGGATTAAGAGTTCTGGACAAAGGCTACACCAAGGCTGATCATGTGAAGAAGATCATCAGAAGCTTGCCCAGAAGATGGGGCCCAATGGTGACTGCATTCAAGATAGCAAAGAATCTGAATGAAGTCTCTTTGGAAGAGCTGATCAGCGCCTTGAGGAGTAATGAGATTGAGCTTGACGCCAATGAACCTCAGAAGAAAGGTAAGTCTGTTGCATTAAAATCTAATTATAAAAAATGCACTAACGCTTTTCAGGCTGAAGAAGTAGATTCTGAAGAATCAGAATCAGAAGAAGAAGAAGATGAACTGTCCATGATTTCCAGAAGAGTTAACCAACTCTGGAAAAGCAAGCAGAGGAAGTTCAAGAGCTTCAGAAGCTCAAAGAAGCCTGAAAGAGGAGAATCTTCTGGAGGCAGAAGATTTGACAAGAAGAAGGTCATGTGCTACGAATGCAATGAGCCTGGACACTACAAAAATGAGTGCCCAAAACTTCAGAAGGAAAATCCCAAGAAGAAGTCTCATAAGAAGAAAGGTCTTATGGCAACATGGGATGAGTCAGAAGATGAATCAGACTCTAAAGATGAGCAAGAAAATATTGCACTGATGGCCACTGTCAATGATGGATCAGAATCTACGTTAGAATCAGATTCTGAAGAGGTATTTTCTGAACTAACTAGAGATGAGTTAGTTTCCAGTTTAACAGAGCTTCTTGAACTAAAAGCTCATCTTAGTATCAAATACAAAAAGCTGAAAAAGCAATTTGAATTTGAAACTAAGAAGCTTGAGTTGGAAAATTCTGAATTAAAAGAAAAAGTTTTAAAATTATCCAACAACATTGGATCTTCTTCTGATTCAGAAAAGTTCACTCCTAGTCTAAACCATATTCTGAAAGAATATGATTTAAGCTTCAGGAAGTTTCTATCAAGAAGTATTGGCAGAAGTCAGCTAGCTTCTATGATATATGCTGTTTCTGGAAACAAGAGAGTTGGCATTGGTTTTGAGGGTGAAACCCCATACAAACTTGAACCTGTAGATGATATGAAAATCACATACAAGCCATTGTATGATCAGTTCAAGTATGGCCACTCACATGATATTAGGCACACATCACATGCTCAAAGCTTTCACATAACACACACCAAGAAGCATGTGACACAACCTAAGAAATATCATGGAGCTCAGAATAAGAATTATCATGCTGTTCCTCCTATTGCTTATAATGCTAAACCCAAGTTCAATCAGAACTTGAGGAAAACTAACAAGAAAGGACCCAAGAAAATGTGGGTACCTAAGGAAAAGATTATTCCTATTGCAGATATCCTTGGCTGCAAAGAAGACAAAGCACAACATGTCATGGTACCTGGACTCTAGATGCTCGCGACACATGACAGGAAGAAGGTTTATGTTCCAAGACCTGGTGCTTAAATCTGGTGGAGAAGTCAAGTTTGGAGGAGATCAAAAGGGCAAGATAATTGGCTCTGGAACTATAAAGTCTGGTAACTCTCCTTCCATAACAAATGTACTTCTTGTAGAAGGATTAACACATAACTTATTATCCATAAGTCAATTAAGTGACAATGGTTATGATATAATCTTCAACCAAAAGTCTTGCAAGGCTGTAAGTCAGAAGGATGGCTCAATCCTATTTACAGGCAAGAGGAAGAACAACATTTATAAGAAAGATCTTCAAGATCTCAAGAATCAGAAGATAACTTGTCTTATGTCTGTTTCTGAAGAGCAGTGGGTCTGGCATAGAAGATTAGGTCATGCTAGTTTGAGAAAGATTTCTCAGATTAACAAACTAAATCTTGTCAGAGGACTCCCTAATCTGAAATATAAATCAGATGCTCTTTGTGAAGCATGTCAGAAGGGCAAGTTCTCCAAACCTGCATTCAAGTCTAAGAATGTTGTGTCTACCTCAAGGCCGTTAGAACTCATGCACATTGATCTGTTTGGCCCAGTCAAAACAACATCTGTCAGAGGGAAGAAATATGGATTAGTCATCGTTGATGATTATAGCCGCTGGACATGGATTAAGTTCTTAAAACACAAGGATGAGTCTCATTCAGTGTTCTTTGATTTCTGCACTCAGATCCAATCTGAGAAAGAGTGCAAAATCATAAAGGTTAGAAGTGATCATGGTGGTGAATTTGAGAACAAATTCTTTGAGGAGTTCTTCAAATAAAATGGCATTGCCCATGATTTCTCTTGTCCTAGAACTCCACAGCAAAATGGAGTTGTAGAGCGAAAGAATAGGACTCTACAAGAAATGGCCAGAACCATGATCAATGAAACCAATATGGCTAAGCATTTCTGGGCAGAAGCAATAAACACTGCATGTTACATTCAGAATAGAATCTCTATCAGACCTATTCTAAATAAGACTCCTTATGAATTGTGGAAGAACAGAAAGCCCAACATTTCATATTTCCATCCTTTTGGATGTGTATGTTTTATTCTGAATACTAAAGATCATCTTGGTAAGTTTGATTCTAAAGCACAAAAGTGTTTCCTTCTTGGATATTCTGAACGCTCAAAAGGCTACAGAGTATACAATACTGAAACATTGGTTGTAGAAGAATCAATCAATATCAGGTTTGATGATAAGCTTGGTCTTGAAAAGCCAAAGCAGTTTGAGAATTTTGCAGATTTTGATATTGATATAGCAGAAGCAGTAGAACCAAGAAGCAAAGGATCAGAAGCAGAACTTCTCAGAAGTAAAGAATCTGAAGATCAAGTTGCAGCTTCTTTGGAGAATCTAAGCATTTCTGAAGAACCAACTGTCAGAAGATCTTCCAGACTCACTTCTGCTCATTCAGAAGATGTCATTCTTGGAAAGAAGAATGATCCTATCAGAACAAGAGCATTCCTTAAGAACAATGCAGAATGTCAATTAGGTCTTGTGTCTTTGATCGAGCCAACTTCTGTTGATCAAGCTCTAGAAGATCCAGACTGGATAATTGCTATGCAAGAAGAACTTAATCAGTTTACAAGGAATGATGTATGGGATCTTGTTTCTAGACCAAAAGGATTCAATATCATTGGTACAAAATGGGTCTTCAGAAACAAGCTGAGTGAGAAAGGAGAAGTGGTAAGAAACAAAGCCAGACTGGTTGCTCAGGGTTACAGTCAGCAAGAAGGGATTGACTCTACAGAAACCTTTGCACTAGTGGCCAGGTTAGAATCTATTCGTCTGTTAATTTCTTTTGCCACTCAACATAACATAACTCTTTATCAGATGGATGTTAAGAGTGCCTTCTTAAATGGTTATATAGATGAAGAAGTCTATGTCCACCAACCTCCTGGTTTTGAAGACTCCATGTCTCCAAATCATGTTTTTAAATTAAAGAAATCATTGTACGGATTGAAACAAGTTCTTAGAGCTTGGTATGAACGTTTAAGTTCTTTCCTTCTGGAAAATGGTTTCACTAGAGGAAAAGTGGACACTACTCTCTTTTGTAAAACCTTTAAAAAGGATATTTTAATATGTCAAATATATGTAGATGATATTATCTTTGGAACATCTAATGCTACACTTGGAAAGGAGTTTGCTGAGTCTATGCAGGCTGAGTTTGAGATGAGCATGATGGGAGAACTCAAGTACTTCCTTGGGATACAAATCAATCAAACATCAGAAGGAACATATGTTCATCAAACCAAGTATGTGAAAGAACTTCTGAAGAAGTTTAATCTTTCTGACTGCAAAGAAGCAAAAACTCCCATGCATCCAACGTGCATTCTAGGTAAGGATGAGGTAAGTAAGAAGGTAGATCAGAAGTTATACAGAGGTATGATTGGATCTCTGTTATATTTGACTGCTTCTAGACCTGAAATACTATTCAGTGTTTGTTTGTGTGCTAGATTCCAATCAGACCCTAGAGAATCTCACTTAACTGCTGTTAAGAGAATTCTGAGGTATCTGAAAGGTACTACTAATGTTGGTTTAGTCTACAGAAAATCTAAAGAATACAACTTAGTAGGATTCTGTGATGCTGACTATGCTGGGGATAAAATTGAAAGAAAGAGTACTTCTGGAAGTTGTCAATTTCTTGGAAGTCATCTGATCTCCTGGTACAGCAAGAAGCAAGCTACCATTGCTCTCTCAACAACAAAAGCAGAATATGTTGCTGCTGCTGGTTGTAGCACACAAATGCTCTGGATGAAGAGTCAGCTAGAAGATTATCAGATATATGAGAGTAACATTCCTATCTTCTGTGATAATACTTCTGCTATATGTTTATCTAAAAATCCTATATTACATTCAAAAGCTAAACATATTGAGATCAAACATCATTTCATAAGGGACTATGTCCAGAAGGGTGTTCTCTCTTTAAACTTTGTGGATACAGACCATCAATGGGCTGATATCTTTACAAAACCCCTGGCTGAAGATAGATTTAAATTAATTCTGAAAAATATTAGTATGGATTTATGTTCATAATGAGAAGATGAGAAGATCTTACGTATGGTTATATTCTGAAAAATGATTGGATTAGTCTTTTATAAGAAGTTCTGATTTTAATCAATTAGAAGTAATGATCCCGTTATTACTAACGTTTCATTGTCTAAGTTGATTCAGAGTCTCTTTAAAAGTAAAACAGGTGTAACTGGCTTTCCAGATGGTAAACACGTGTTCACTATTTTTGGACAAGCATGCGTGCAGTTGAGGTGATGCCGCCCTAGGTAACTGTGCTAATCACTTCATTTGTCATAAGTCTCTTTCCTCATGTCACGTAACATTAAATGCCATTCATCATTTCAGTTTATTTCTTTTTCATTTTATATTCTTCAAATGTTTCATTTCCCTCTTTTTATTTCTCTCTCTCTTTGCATTCATTGTCATCTTTGTTTGCTCCCTCTCTCTCTCTCTCTCTCTCTCATTATATGCATTTCGCATAAACCCTAGTTTATTCATCTTCAACCTAGCATTCACCATGAATCCGTCTTCAAGTTCCTCTCAACAAGCATTCAACAGACAAGAGGCTACTCCACTGAAAACTTGCTCCATTCCTCCATCAGAAATGGATGTGCTGTGTGAGTCTCCGGTGGACTTTGAAAACTTGGGTGCATATGGTTTCAGATTTGATGCTAAGACTATGGAACAAGGATGGTCGAACAACTTAAAGAGATTGGTTGGACCAATCTATCCAGCCCTTGTGAAAGATTTCTGGGCACATGCAACCGTTACTCCAACCGCTATTCTCTCCTTCGTGCTAGGGCATGAAGTTATAATAACTGAAGACTTAATCAGAAAGCTGTACAACCTTGAAGATAAACAGGGTGTTACTGGTCCTATTGCTGGAAGGGTTAATTGGTCCTAGATTGAGAGACAAATCTCTTGTGTCAACGGGCTTGAGGCTAACTTTTCTAGTACTTTAAAGCCTTTCTATCTGGTTTGGGCTGCGATCATTATGGGATCTCTTCACCATAGAAGAAAGTCATTCTCCTCCACCTTCATGAATCCTGACCAGAAGTACACTCTCTTCTGCATCGGGCAAAGGATTGAACTCAACATCTCCAACATTCTCTTTGAAAATCTGAAGTTGGCTGTTGAAGAATCAAGGGATGAAGAGCGTGTGAAGTATCCTCAACTTCAAAGGAATACTATTCCTTTCAGCAGAATGATCTCAGACATTCTGATTGAAAGTGATCTGATGAATTCTCCGAAGACTTGTGGGCCGTCTGACTTCTTTAGAGTCATCCAAGGTGTTATCTTCAATGGTCTTGACTTGGTGAGAATGGAACTGGTCCCGGAGATAGTTTCCGTTCCTTCTGGTTTCTCTGATGGTCCTCTCAGAAGAATTCCTGTTGAAGGCTTCTCAACCTTGTTTCAAGCTGAACTGGTCAAAACTGTTAAGCATTTTCTGGAAGCTTCTGTGAGAAACTCCTCTTCTATTGATCCTGCATGGATACGTGGAAGAGTGCTTCCTTCTCAAGCTGTCCTCAAGAAGGAGGATAAGAAGAAGCGTGAAAAGAGGCTTAAGAGAAAGGCTGCTCAAGAAGCTGCTGAGAGAGAACTCAGGCAGAAGGTCACTTATGACCCTTTTAAAGTCAATGCTTTTGAAGCAAGGCGAACTGGCAATTTCTCCAGGCAGGAATACATTCCACCCTCCTCAGAATCTCCATCATCCTTACAACTTCCTCCTTCTGAACATCAAACCTCCACCACCACTCAAAATATCCCTCATTCACCACCAAATACACAAACACCTACTCTGTTTACATCCCGACCAAATGACCTGCAAACACCATCCTCCTCTCAAGTTCTCAACCCTACCCCCATAACTACCATTCTTCCCACACCCACCAATGTAGCCTCCTCATCAACCCCCTCCACAGATATTCCATCTTCTTCAACCACCACAGTTCCACCTGTTCCATCTCATCCCTTTCCCACCAGAAAATCCAAACCTTACTGCCTTCTCTACCCAGACTACAAATTCACCTTCAACCCTCCTGAACCTGAAACTTTCATTTTCCTGGAGGAGTTCAGAAGTGAAGTTATCAGTAGGCTGGATCTCCTGAAGGATGCCTTCCTCAATGAGTTGGATGATGTATCTACTAGGAATCTTTGGAGAAGTTTTCGCCAAGATTTTCAAGTAAGAGCCATGGCTGTTCAGAAGAGGCTGGTAACTGCTGCACCTGCTTATGCTGGATATCTTCTGGAAATGGATGATGGAAGATACTTTCATCCAATAAGGAACATTATCTATCTTAAAGAGAAGCCATTTGTGGATGAGCTTGAAGAATCAAGACTTGCTGCTGCAATGGAAGCTAACCCTTGCAGAGATATTGTGGTCTGGAGACCTCAGTATCCAGTGCTGCTTGGAGATTTCAGATGGCTGTTTGACCTTCTGAGAGCAAATCTTTCTGCAGAAGATCCTGACATGGTGATTCCAGAAGTTTCTGCTCCTCCAGATGTTGAAGGTCCTTCTGCCCCAAGGAATCTAGCTGCCATTCTGCAAGCTCTTGAGAATGGAGATTCTGATCTTCCTACTCCAGTGTACGGAGATGATGTTGAGATGGAAGATGCTGATGCTGAAGCTGAAGATCATTCTGTTGAAGAAATTCCTGTTGAGGAAAATCCTTCTAATGATCTCTCTCAGAAGACTGCCATGGAAGCAATGGTGATCAATGCTGATCCTCTGAACAGACGTTGTGAAGCTTCTTCTGGTGAACCCTCTGTTCTGGCAAGGACTCTAGCGGTCATTCAGAATACCCAGGCTGAGATGGCTTCTCCGATGCATATGCAAGATGAAACCAATGCTGAGTTTCGCGCCTTCATCCAAAGTCAGAATGAGAGTAATGCTGGGATTCAAGCTATGCTGGCCAAGATTATGTCTAAGCTATGGTCTTAGTCTTTGAGTCTTAGTTGTCTCTTTGCTTCTTGCATCTGTCTTTCTCTGCATATCTTTTGTACCTCTGTTTGTTTGATCAATGAAAAGTTCTTCTGTTTGTCGTTTTCTACATCTGAATCTTTTATATTCTTTTTGATGTTATGACAAAAAGGGGGAGAAAATGTGATAAATGATCTGATTTATTTTATCAATTACTGGGTGAAAGTCCCCACATTTCTAACAAGAACTTGTAAGTTCTGTGTTGTTTAAGTGTTTTGCAGGATTGAAGACATCTTTCAAAGCTTAACACTAGAAGCAAAACCATGGGGAAACGCAATTCTGTAAAAGGGAATAAGCTCATGGAAACTGAAGCAAGCTGAGTGCTATGAAGTTTCAGAATCAGAAGCAAAAAGGAAGGATGTTATGATATTCTAATGATGGAATATGCACTAACTTTTTCTCTGTCCTTATATGCTCTGATATATTTGTTTAAGCTTTACTATATATATGATCTGATGCATTCTGTATGTTCTGATACATATTTTATGCTCTGATATATATATGTGTTATGCTCTGATTCATTCATGCTCTGACTTTTGTCGTATAGTTTGTTCTGTAACATTTCAGAATGTAGAAGATGCTCTGATGATGCTCTGGTACATTCAACAATGTTCTGATACAGTCTAGCATGAAATGATTCAAGAAGAAATTCAAGCTCTGAAGCCGTCCTCTGGAAGCAAGAAGCAAAAGCTGTGAATATTCTGAAGATCTAAGCATGTGTGATCGTCTCAACTGAAATAGAAGATACTCAGGGAAGTTCTTTATGCAAAATTTCTTCCAGTATTTATTTCAGGGGGAGATTATTTATCTCAGGGGGAGATTGTTAATCTCAGGGGGAGACACATTCACACATTATGTTTATATGCTGTTGCAATAAATGTGTAATTGTCTTTTGCCGTCTGTTATTCTGATTGCAAATTCATATCATTTATATATGTTTTTGTCATCATCAAAAAGGGGGAGATTGTTAGAACAAGAATTGTTCTGATCAAATTATCTTAGTTTTGATGATAACAATGTATATGAATTTTGCTTAAGATAATGTGGTACTCTAATCCAATGCAATTTCCTTTTCAGGAAATATATAAAGAGTATGCACAAATCAGCGCTCAGAAGCTTTGACTCTGAAGGTTCAACATACAACATCAGAACATGGTCTGGCAAGACATCAGAAGATGGTCAAGCAAAATCAGAACATGGTCTATGGAAGCATCAGAAGGACTGAAGTTCAAAAGCAGAAGCACTGAAGTAATGGTATCAAGCTCAGAAGCACTTCAAGGTCAGAAGATCAGAAGATGCTTATGCACCAAGCTGTTTGTACTCTGATGATATTCAAACGTTGTATCTACAAAAGATCAATCAGAATCAAGTACAAGATGGCAGGCTACGCTGACTGACAAAAGGAACGTTAGAAGCTATTAACGGCAACGTCAGTAGTCACAGCAAAAGCAAGGCTCGAGGTAGTTGACAAAAGTGTGAAACATTAAATGCAATGCTGTACGGAATATGCAAAGCATTAAATGCTCCCAACGGTCATCTTCTCATGCGCCTATAAAATGAAGTTCTGAAGAGAAGCAAAGGTGAACGAAACTGCATACAACTCTTAACAAAAACTTTGCTGAAACGCTGTTCATTTTGAAAGCTCTCAAACTTTATCTTCAACCTCACTTATTGCTGTTGTAATAATATAGTGAGAGTATGCTTTAAACTGTAAGAGAAATATCACAGTTGTGATTATCGCTTTTAAGAAGCATTGTAATACTCTTAGAATTTGTTTACATTAAGTTGTAAAGGACTAGAGTGATCAGGTAGATCAGAAGACTTTAGAAAAGTCTTAGAGGGTATCTAAGCAGATTGTTCCTAGAGTGATCAGGTTGTGATCAGAAGACTCTAGAAGACTTAGCAGTGTCTAAGTGGAAAACCATTGTAATCTCGTGTGATTAGTGGATTAAATCCTCAGTTGAGGTAAATCACCTGATAAGGGTGGACTGGAGTAGTTTAGTTAACAACGAACCAGGATAAAAATAATTGTGCAAGTTGTTTTTATTTTACAAGTTTTGATACTACACTTATTCAAACCCCCCCCCCCCCCCTTTCTAAGTGTTTTTCAATCCTTCAACATGGTCTTTTGTTTGTGGGAATATACCTGCCCCTGGATTCAGTAACCTGGTATGCTTGATGCTGGAATTATTGGAATCAGAACTTCAAAGGAGGGACAGATACTGACACCATCTGATGCTAGTAGCTAAATAGCTTTTGTTGAGATTTGTGACTGATGCAACATGCCCCCAGTGATGGACTAACTTCTCTGATTGTTCAGTTCCTTTGAGAGATTCTATGAATCGTGGCCATGTTGCCCCCGGTAGATGGGATAATAATATGTCATGCCACTTGTACATACAAGCTTTTAGCTGTCTGAGTCATGCATACGAGACGTCTCTGCAACTTTATCTGTCGGGAGGACTTTTAGTCATTAGTCATGCCCCATACAGATTCTTCCTAATGTCAAACATTTGAAATT
The DNA here is from genome assembly GCF_029867415.1 of Vicia villosa. Classification (NCBI taxonomy): domain Eukaryota; kingdom Viridiplantae; phylum Streptophyta; class Magnoliopsida; order Fabales; family Fabaceae; genus Vicia; species Vicia villosa. The sequence goes on along the minus strand of NW_026706328.1, from coordinate 25,770 downwards.
ATGTAGACAAAATCATTTTATAATGACACTCATAAAAATTCAATGCATATGTCTGTCTTAAAGTTTAAAAACGCTTTTAGTAAAACCAAAGATGTAAGAAAGCGATGTTTGTAAAAACATGATATCAACTCAGGATTTATGGTAAACCTTAAGGAGTCAGGATACCTTTGGTAATAGTATGCTTTCGAACTAACCATGCTTCAGTTAGGACTTTCAAGGGTTGTAACATGGCCAGGTTCATGATTTAAGAAACAAAGGATAATGGCTCAAAGTTTTATTGGTGCCCATCCAACTCTTCGTGATGTTCTTCGATCCTATGCTCAGCTAATTGTGCATTCGTGTTCCAAAAGACTTTGGAATTGTAACATTGACATTGGTGACGGTTCAAAAATCTGAAGTTTGTTTAAAAGGCAATCATCTATCTCTTTTTTCTTGTAATATTTCTTGTCGAGGATTTGTAGTGACCTTTTTTTTTTTGAATTTGCTATCCCTAACTTTTACCTGAACTGTTTATTTTATGATTACAGTCAGCGGGATGTTTCAATATTTGATAAGTCTCCTTCATAGGCCTTGACTTAACATTTTTATTTTTCTCTTGATAAATGTTGACTTCCTGAATTAATGATTACGGGGAACCATATCTGATTGTGTTAAATAACGACTGGCATAGTTGAGTCAACTGAGAATCTACCCTGCCCCAGGTTATGATTAAGGGTTTTAATCTGTACAAGAAAGAAAACTCCTACGCCTTAGGCTCAAAGGGGTTGAGGAGGAATGAACATCTTTATATCTCCACTGTTTAGGAATCGAAACAATGCCTGTACATCGTCAGCACAGTCTGTTCAAAAGCATACTGTATGAGGTTGCGGTATCGTTTTCGTCATCCTCCCTCAAAAGGCTCACAACTTTAGCGAGAGTTGAATATCATAAAGAAAACAAGGTAAAAACAGAGTTTTAATATATTAATAAGAAATAAGTCAAGATAAACATATGCAATGCATTCATGATTACTATAAAATAAATAGAGTCTGACATAAGATGAATGTTTAAACAAACGGGAAAGAAATTGTGAATGCAAATAAACTAATGATCTAAAAAGCCATCCATCTAGATATCAATTTCTTTAGCCTTTACGAGGCTCCTCTGGCTCGCCAAATTCAATGACCCCTTCATCAATCAAGTCTTGAATTTTATGCCTCAACGACCCACAGTCTTCTGTATCATGACCAGGACTGTTTGAATGATAAGCGCATTTTGCATGATGCTTGTACCCAGGAGCGGGGTTAACGGGAGCTGAGTATGAAGGCAGTAGAGTTATCAGACTCCGATCGAGCAAGTGTTGCAAAGCTTGAGACAATGGCATGTGCAGCGGAGTAAACGACCTTTTGGGTTTAGATTTCCAAGTACGTTGGCCACCTTGTTGCTTACGCTGATCTTTCTGTCGTTGTTGCGTTGGCGCCTGACTAGAGACCAGGACTTCCCCAACAATGTTAGATTCATTCTTCCCATTGTATGGCTTTTTTACAGCACCTGAAGAAGTAGCCACCTGAATTTTTCCGCTTCGGATACCACTTTCAACGCGTTCCCTAGTCAGTATGAGGTCGGTGAAACTAGATGAAGAGCTTCAAGTAGATAGCTGTAGAAAGGACCAAGCAGTGTACTCATGAACATGTCAACTAACTCTTGGTCAGCCAAGGGAGGTTGGACTCTGTCAGCCAAGTCTCTCCTCTTCTGAGCATATTCTTTGAAGCTTTCAATAGGTCCCATGGACATGCTTTGTAATTATGTACGAAAGCAACAGCCAGATCTTCCCATGTATGAATGTTGGCACCGTCCAGTTGATAGTACCACTCAAGTTGAGTTCCATACAAGCTCTCTTGGAAGAAGTGGATCCACAACTTCTTATCAGTAGTATGAGGTTGAATCTTCCTCACATAAGACTTCAAGTGCATTTTAGGACAAGAGACTCCATTGTACTTAGCAAAGGTAGGAGTCTTGAATTTGGGAGGGATAACGACTCCAGAGATGAGTCCTAATTCCTCAAAATCCATTCCAGGTACCTTCTGGATCTCGATAGCCTTCATACGTTCTTCTAGCATCTGGTATTTCTCATCAGGATATTCATCCTCAAAGTAGACATCATCTTCTTCCTCATCTTTCTTAGCAGAACCTATATTGCTCTTTGCATTAATCTTGACCGTAGCATCATCATCTTGATTGTTGTCATTGTCTTCAGGGACCTCCACCTCTTTGCCTTTTCTAACATGGCCTCTGAATCTTCTCCCCATGTTGAGGACTCCCAAAGATCTTCTGGGCTTTTTATCCTTCTTAGTCAGGAGTGCTTTCAGCTCATCTTGCCGCTTGGACAAGTTCAGGATCAGATCTTGAAATTTGGCATTCTGGGCTTGAAGGTCTTATACTGACTGCTCGAGATTCATGATGCTGAAATAAATAGCGAGGAGGTGAGAAACCTGTGGTAGAAACCTGTGATGCGATGTTATGGTATGCAAATGCAATGCTTTCAAGGATCTTTAGGAAGTTTAGTTCGCGACATTTTAGAAATTAAATCGGTCGCAGCTTTGTCTGAAGAATTCTAACTTTCATCTTCCAACGTCCTTCTGTAAGAATCAAGCTCACCATATCCAGCGGGTCATAGCTTCTGATTCGGGATACTCGTTTCTTAAGCTTGAAAGCATATTGCTATAGGAAAATAAATCCTCTTGCCCCTTGATAGGAATTTGGTCCTTGATAAGAGCACCTGAAATTATGTGCCCTAAATCCCTAAGATCCTTGAAAGGGTTGGTCGACATGCTATGCTTATGATGTCATGATGTTATACGAATGCAATGCATCAGGCACATCGTAGGATAGTAAGGATAAACAATTCCTATAACAAGACCTGCAAGGAAATCAATAGGTTAGTAGCACATACAAGCAAGTCACGCAAGTGTCCTTAGGTTTAAAGGCTTGCATGTAGTCTATAGGTAAGTAACCTCCCCATTGAAGTTTAGTTGGTTCAACCTATCCTAGATAAAGATCGGGTTCTAGGGAGCTCATATCATTGACCTTTCTCGAAGGCACTATTTCAGTTCAACAATTGAATCACCGACCGAAAACGTCCTGAAAGTCCAGTCCATATGAGTGTAGCTTCGAGTATCAACCAAATTCAATCGGAACCAAAGCCAGTCATCTCGCTACTTTCTAATAGGCCAAGGTCAAGTTCAACTAGGGTTCTAAGGGCAAATTAGTGCTTAATGACACCACGCAACAGCCAAACGTTTCCTCCAGTCGGATCCCAAGGAACATCAGGACAAACCAAAGTGTCGCACTAACGATGGCTACCATATCAACCATAGCGGTATACATCGTACAGTCTCCTTGGTCTCTTGCCATATACCTAAAGTACACTAGATCCAGGTGTAGGATCTTTCACACAAGCAAATACCCAAACAGCCCCTTAAAAGTAAAGCACACAAAACAAACAAATATTAATGATCTAAGCTCTAAGGTACCCCCTCTTTTTATTTAATCCTCACCAGAGTCGCCAGTTGATCGGTAAAATAGCAAGTGTACTATTTTGCCTCTGTAGTAATAAAGGGAAAACTCCCCGAATATCGATCTCAAGGACTACGTGATATTATAGAGTTAGTAGGAATTCAATTAAACAAAAAGCCTCGGGGTTTTGGTTTTTATGAGTACGAATTTAATTGCAAATAAACTTAAAAAGGTTGATTTAGCCAAATATGAGTAACATGCCAGGGTAGGTGTGTGCATTAACATGTAACAATTCTGAACCCTTGTTTCATTAACAAAATTCAACTTATCAATTACCGGTTCTTAAGGGTATTTGCTCATAAGTCCTTAGTGGGCAAACCTTTGAACATTGAAATCCTAATCCCAAAGTCCTTCGAAATTAGTGATCAAATCAAGTATTATTATAATCAAGAATAATCCGGTTACTATAGGGTATCCCTAGTCCTAGGTGATATATACTATAGTATAATGGTATAAAAACCCTAACAATGGAGGTCAATCCTAATTGTCAGTCATAACTCAATCCAGTTGGTCCGACGAGGAAAGCATTAAAAACATTATACCATTAAATTGAACATGAAAGAAAAATATGTTATTGAAATTCGGAATTCAAAATCATCACAAATGTTAATTAGGGACACCCCCCTAGCATTGGGGGGTTTAGCTACTCATATCATCCAAATAAATTACAACGATATCAAATAAAGACATTACAATAGAGATGATGAACTTTGATCTTCAATGGCTTCCGCTCATGAGAGTTCTCTGTTCTTCTCCAATTGCATAGGCTTCTTTTCTCAATCCTCCCTTTTCTTCGTGTGGCAAAAAGATCCCTAATTCATCTTGAAAACCCTCCTAAATAGTGCATACTCACTTAAGTTGGTTGGAAATCCCAAAAACACCCCTGCAGGCCAACCACTGAACTAAATAATAAAAATCACTGAAATCAGCGTCATCACCCAACACGGGCCGTGTTGTGCAACACGGGCACCCGTGTTGGTCCCCTGTCATATTTATTTTTGTTGTTGAGTCCCAGGATGTGCAACACGGGCCGTGTTGTGCAACACGGGCACCCGTGTTGCTTCACTGTTTTTCCATTCTTCTTGCGCCCTCTTCCTGACACGGCCCGTGTTGTGCAACACGGCCACCCGTGTCAGGCCTCCTGTAGCATGTTTTCTGAATTTCCTCAAAACTCCGAGTTGCACACTGATTTACTCCGATTTCTCCATATGAACCTGAAAACATTAAAACATACAACCAAAGCATAAAATGACGAATAAAGAAATAAAACACTCAATAACATAACTTAAAAATACTTAAAAACAACGGTAAATATACGTGTGAAGACCACTGATCACCAATTCTGTAATACGGTGGGAGAACTAAATATTTATTTTGCAAACGATGTTCCGGTGAGCAACAGTCGCCACCGACTTTTATTTTGTCCAATTTAGGAAAGGTATAAAAGTACAGGAAAGACCTTTTGAGAAAAATAGTTCGGGGGTAAGTTATGAAAAGGGAAGGTGTTAGAACCCTTTTCATCCGTAGTTATCTACGGGCTCTTAGTTTGCTTAGCTCGTTTTGGTTTGTTTGAAAAGCTTGAAAAAGCAAGTGTGTATGTGTGTGTGTTTTGAGAAACAGTTTGATTTGAAGATGTCTGGAAAGACAATGTTGAAAAATAGGGAGTGAAAAGCATTTTTATGTTGAGCAAGCAAACTGAAGGCTACTTACCCTATGTTTGGTCTTTCCTATACTTTCGATTTTCATTTAAGGGATAAGACTAACCATACCATTTGTGGGTAGGTAGTCTTATCTATTGGACGTGTTCGGGACAATCGAAGGGTCATCGGATGGTCATAGAAGGCAACATGTAAAGACGTCTTAACATTCGAAGGGACGATCATCGTTTTATCCCAGGCAACTCGAAGGGAGTATGATGACGTTAATCGGAGGCAACCTTGCTAAGACATCCTTACGTTCGAGGGACTTAACCATTATTCAAAGGCAACAGAAGAGGGGAAACCCTAGAGGTGAGTGTGAGAGCAATAAAAGGGTGTGTTAATTTCAGTTATATTATCTTGAGGTTAGTGAACTAACGATTGATTTTAAGTCTTATCATACAATCCTATTAAGACATACATCTAAGCAGTTATAAGGGGCATAAAGTAAAAGTAGAAATTAAATCCTAATTACTATTACATAAAAAAGGATTTGCGACCTATACATGATTTCTAAAATTTAAAATAAAGTAGTAAGCAATCATGCATGCGACAATCACAGAGGTTTGGAGAGGGAGATAGAAAATCGCGAAGAAGTTACGAGAAATTAAATCTTTCAGAAGTTTTAGTGAAAGCCTAATTTTAAATTGATTATTAACTAAAACTAAACTAACCTAATTTTTAAATAAGTATTCTAATTAAACTTTAATTAAATTAAACCTAATTCTAAAGTAAAAAATTCTAAATTAATTAAATTAATTTAATTAAACCTAATTATATATAATTATCTAATTAACTTAAACTAAATAAATCTTAAAAACAAGTTAATTAAAGAAAAATATTTTTGGTTATTTTTATGATTAAAGTGGTGATTAAATTAATTACTAACCTAACAAAAATAGTTATAAGAAATAAATTAAGTAAGAAAACAAAATAACCTAATTCTAGTTCTAATTATTGGTGATTTTTAATTGGTTAGAAAATAAATTAAAACTTAATTAGTAAGAAAAAAATGGAAAAGAAATTAAAAACAAACAACAAAGAAGGTTGATGGGATCTGGTGTGATGTTCTCTTGAAGGTGTACCATGGGCATGATAGTGGAGCGCATGTCATACATACTGGATCTGCAAGGGATTAAGTGATAAAAATAAACATGCGCAAGCATGGCTCGAACCCTGGACTTTTATGTCACAAAATCTCCCCTTTCCCCAAGTGAGCTATGCATTTAAATTGTTATTAAATCTACAACCAAACAATAAATATTAAAGGCCGTAATATATTGGAATTCAAACGAAAAAGTCAAAGTGGGCCCCCTGGTTCTTGCGTAAGCCAATGAGCGTTGGAGAGAGAGGGCGGATTTATTGACCAGCCAATAAGAATGAAATAGCACGCGGTCAAAGGTCTAATGCCTAGTCATCATCTTCAACCTTAGGCTCTGCAGAATTACCTGCGGAAATTGTTACGCTTTTTCCTGCGGATTTTTCCACGCGTTCTTCTTCACCCCCCCTTGCGATTTGAAACCTGCAAAAAACAACTTCAAACAAGCAAAAGAAATGCCCAAATCTACTTAAATTGATCCCCTGGTTACGAACATGGTCTTCTTTTTCCACGAAATCCCCTACAAGTATGAAAAACGAAGAACAACTTTGCTTATGCCCTAGTAATGGTGAAACTCGATTCACACGCGAAACCTTGGAACCAACGGCCCAGATCTTCCCTAATACACGTTAGAAACTCAAATATATAATTAGCTAGGATTAAAACATAATAAAATATGAGAAATCAAAAACTACATGTGTATGAATATGATGATCATAATGGGGACGTTTCAAACAGCATGGGGTCGAGTCACAGATGCAGCCCTACCTTACTTTACCTTAGAAATGATTTAGAATGATTTGTTGGCTTTGAGAACGGCCGGAAAACAAACTTTCACGTGCCCTTGTTTTAGGAAAATTTTTGTGAGTTTTTGGAGTGCTTTTGGAGGCAGGGTTCGTGGCCATGGGGTCTGAAGTTGTTGTATATATATTGAACATTAGATTTGGTCAAGAATTATGGAAAGAAATCATTTGAATCGAGCATTTGATGATGATGAAATTTGATTTGGAATTTGCATACAAACTTTCCATTTTTGCACCCAATCTATTTTATGCACTTTTCTCACGATTCCTTTGCCATTGGATTGTTTTTGGATTGATCAAAATATTTGGAGAATGATTCATATGATCTTTCATTATTTAATTGTGATTTTTTCTTATTTAAATTGAATTTAAAGGAATAAATTCAAATATAAATGAAATAAAAATCATAAAATAAATAAAAAATGATTTATGGGCCTCCCACAAGCTTAAAATCACGTGGGAAACTCAACATTATAGGCCAATTACTCAAAAGTTCCAAATTCACCAATTAAGGTTTAATTTTTTTCTTTTCAAATTTCCCAACTTCTGACAGTCATAACTCTCTCAATTTTCATCATATGAATGTGTTATATTACTTTTTGGAAAGATCAAGATGACCTCTAAAAGCCACTTTGGAACATATTTTTCATTTGAGTATTTTATCTTGATGATATCGCTCCTGACAAAAAATAGCTTCTTGCGAGCTTTTAGAAGGACCTGTAATGTTTTGACCCATATCTCTCAAATGGTGCATTTCTTGGTCTTGGTCCCAACATAAAAGTTGTAGATAATTGAATTTCCTTGAGAATGAGCTCTGGCTGGGAAATTTCTGAGAAAGTATGAAAGACTTATGGCCAGTCAAAGTTTGGTTGACTTTCTTCTAGAAACCCTAATTTAGTAACTTGAACTTTTGTTGATTTATGAGCCTTCCTTGATGAATCATGATCAAACCTTGACCAAATGATGAATATGACTTCAAAATATTGATGTTGATAAAAAATCAGGAGTTTTGACTATAATTTGACCATAGTTGACTTTTAGGTCAAATTGGTCGACTATTGACCATTTGAGCAGTTGAATGAGCAATCTTATGAGTAAGAGCTTGAAAATTGGCATGAGGATACTTTGAAGCATATGGGAAGCCATGAATTCCACCTGGGGTCTCAGAGGTCCCATTTTCCTTGATTAAATCCAAACCATAATTTTGGTCCTCATTGCTTAGGATGAGAGTGAACATGCTTGCAATTTAGAGATTGTATGAGCCTGTGGAGACTACCTGAGCCAAACTATCTTGAAATATAGTGGGCAAATTTTGGGGTATGACAATAATAAAGAAATGCCTTTTCTTATTACTAAATAATTCGATACAAGTACCAAAAGTATTGGCCTCTAGGGCTTACACCAACATATATAGTATATAATATATATGAATGTTTTCCTGATCGATTAGGGTTGTTGGAGGTCGAAATTGGAGATCCGACAAGAAAAATCGCATTATGATTTGTACAGGATCAAGCGCTTTCGCGTGGAGAGACCAGAGGCTCACATGGAAAGGTGTGCAGATAAAAAAAAAGGGGGTTCTAGGGTCTAAACCTCACCCAGTGAGAAAGATCCTCGCCTGACGAGTCTGACAAAACACCATTGATTGGAAACGACGTAACTTGAGTTTTGTGACTTCGATAAAGACGCGGTTTGAAGCATTGGAAAACTAATAGGTAATAATATCTCATGGGGATACCCTAAGAGGATAATGTGATTATAACAAATTAGTTATTCTATTTTATGATGTTATGTGTTTTTGTGAATAATTATGTGATGTGTGATTAATTGTGACTATTGTGTTATGGTAGTAGTTCAGAAGGGGGAACTACATGATGCTGTTGTGCATGATTGTTTATGGTTAAAAGTGTATTGTAAAAATTGTTGTTATTTCTTCATTGATGATATGCCATGCATCATATTGTATCATGTTTTAAAAGAGGCGAGTCACAAGTTTAGAAAGGGAACGATTGACTTGTTCGAAGCTCAGAAGCAAAAGGGGGAACTACGTGTTACTGTTGTGCATGATTATTTATGGTTAGAAGTATATTGTAAACATTTTTGTTGTTTAATGTTATTGCATTGATGACATGCGATGCATCATATTGTGTCGTGTTGTGAAAGAGGCAAGTCACAAGTTTAGAAGGGGGACAATTGACTTGTTCGGAGCTCAAAAGGAAGGGCTCGGGGTTTAGAAGGAGGACCCGGTTAGAAAAGAAACCACGTTTATTTAGTTTATCATTCTTTTTAGTTTGTTTAATTCTCTGATCTATAACATTGGGAACAGGGCGTTTGAGTTGTTTTTTAGTCAAATTATGGATTATGTTATTAATTCAGCCTTTCTTTTGAAGTGACTATTTGAAGTATAATATTATGATTAAATTCCGCTGCAAGATGTTGAAATTTAAAGGATGAAAGTATGCATGTTTTGTTGAGTGACGTCCTAAATTATCATTTAATTCTTTGAACTAAATTATGAATGGATTTAGATTTTCACATTATTTCTACATATGGTTACTTTCTGAGAAGAGGCGATCTCATACTTGTCATATCTCTAAAAGTGTTGGGAGAAAGAAATTCATAAAGAGGAAGATGACTGCTACTAACACTGTAGAGCAGAATGTTGAAGATCATGTTACTTACAACTCAAATGACATTGTAGATAAAGAAACTAAGTCGCGACGCAAAGAATTAGTCACTTAACACTACTACAAAACGTGCAAACAACAACGCCCAAGTCACCACGTTTCTTCCAAACAATGTGGTGACATCTTTAAACTCTGGTGCTAACATTTTTTTTATATTTTTAAATAAAAAATTGTTAGGATATAATAACAATTGTTAAGCTCACTGTGGTGATACAATCAAGGTCACTGTGTGACACACACACACACAAACGGTTGTCACCATGGTTGGTAATGACAACCGTTGAGAAATAATTTTTTGGAGAATAATTTAATTAAGCTAAGTAATGACAACCGTGGTGATAGGTAAATTATTTCACAACGGTTGTTTATGTTGGTTTTAAAGAATTGTTTAATTTTTCAGATTTTATACCTCTTCATCAGTTTGAATGGTTGTATTTCTTTGATATGGTGTATGGAAAAATAAGAAATCAGCGTAGTATATAATAAACTATGGGTACTTTATAGAACGGTTATCTAATGTAACCGAGATGAATTGTATTATATGTTCCATAATATCACTGCTGAGAATAGAACCTGGGACCTTTAGGTCTATAACAACAGTTGAGCTAACTAACCGTTGTGATATCGCATGCTTTCAAGTATACTACAACGGTCCCAGGACCGTGATTGTAAGTAAGACATTTACAACACTCTACATAGAAATCCCAAGACCTGCATGATATTATATATCTTTTCCAACCGTTGTTAAATGCCTTTTTCGTAGTAGTGTAAATCTCAGAAGTATGAGGAAAATTCCCTCAAAAAAGGCCGTCATTGGTCTTTCAAATCTCAAAATTGAAGAAGGTAAATTTTATGGTAACTGTTAGGTTAAGAATCAAATCAAGATGTCACATAAGAAGGTTAAACATCTTAATCGTGTTCTGGAATTACCTTATATGGATCTTATTGGACCTATGCAATAGGAGAGTCTTAGAGGAAAATGATATATCTTTGACTATGATGATGACTACTCCATATTTGAGTTTTTTCATGAGAATGTGGTACCTTCTCTATTTTTGAAGCTATTTGCAATCGTTTACAACATGAAAAGGGAGAAGAATTTGGCAAATATCATTCGCATTCAAATTCAACATGGTAGATAATTTAAGAATTCCAACTTACAATTTTTATGCACTATTAAAAGGTTTTCTCATGAGTTTTCTACTCCCATCTCTCCCCTGCAAATTGGAATTGTTGAAAGAAATGACGATAGTAATTTCAATAGAACTTCTTATTGGGTTTCCTTCCCTGATATTTGGAATTTTAATTTATCTAAAACATGATATTGTGTCTGAAGAAGATAAAATTGGTGTTCCTCATAGTTTGATGAATTTCAATTATAAAATATTTGTTAGGAAAACATGTCCCAATATTCTTCATTTTGATGATTCTAATTTGACTACAGGTGAAGATGTTCTTACACAAGAATTCAAGGTCTTAAAGGAAATAATTTCCAGTTCCACAGCCAGAAAGAGTATGGTTGAAGTTCCTATTCAAAAGTTGATTCTAAAGTTTGATGGTGCGTCATGTTCTCAAGTTGTTGTACAAGATGTAGAGAAATATGTTGAGACATTTGGGGCAGATAAACACATGGAAATAGTTGTTAAAACATGTTTCTAGGATGTTCCATTAATAGCAGGGCATATATAGTGTTTAACAAGCATACATAATCTATGATATAATCCATAAAATTTTTGGTAATGAGGTTCAAACTTAAGTGACTCACCGTGAAGATGAAGATTATGACATCACTAGTTATAATGTTATGCAGGTTGCTGCTGACAAAATAGGGAACAACTTATAATATGCTGAAGAAAAAGGAGATCTAGATGAATTCTTCACCACACGAAGAAAAGATCAAGATCTTGTTCATTTTGTAAGAAATAAAGTATGGGAACTTGTTCTTAGACCAAATTATGCTAATGTTGTTGGAAGACAATATATTGGCAAGAATAAGTCTTGTGAGAATGAGTTTGTTACTAGAAACAAAGCACAACATGTAGCACAAGACTAGGCTCAAAACAAAGGAGTTAACTTGGATGAAATTTTTGCACCTATTGCGTGTCTTGAAGCCATTACATTATTACTAGAATTATCCTATCCCCTTTCAAAATTTACCAAGTGTATATGAAAAGTGTCTTCCTTTATAAGTACTTGGATATGGAAGTCAGTCAGGATGTTATTGATCATGTCAACGACATGAATAATGTCATTGAGAAGGATGATCATGTGAAAGTCATTTGGGATTCTTGTACTCATATCAAGAACATGGAGGGTGTCATTGTGAAAGACAATGGGAGTCTTTGGATAATTTAAATATATGCTGACGACATTATTTTTCAAGGGATGTCAAGTAAGATGTTAGAACATTTTGTTCAACAAAGGAAAGCTAGTCTCGAGATGAGTATGGTAGTAGATCTTACCTACTTTCTTAGTTTTCAAGTAAAGCAAATGAAGGATGGCTTCTTAGTTTCCCAAAGTGAGTATGCTTGGGCTGGAAAATGGTAGGCAAAAATGTACACATATTGTTATTGATGTCAAAATCTCAAAGGATGAATAAGATGTGATTGTTGATCAAAGCCTCTACAGATGTATGATTATTAGCCTCTTGAGATTACTCTCTCTCTCTCTCTCTCTCTCTCTCTCTCTCTCTCTATTGGTGTGTGCTCTCTTTCAATCCAATTCTAAGATTACTCATCATATTCAAGTTAAGAGAATCATTAACTAAAGAAGTGAAACATTTTACTAGGGTCTTTTATAATATTTTACCAACCCCTTTCTAGTTGGATAATGTGATGTCGATTGGGAAGAAGCATAGTATATTGTTGCGACGCTTAACTGTTATGGAGTAAACTAATGCTCAAAGAATTTAATATGGCACAAAATTTCATGACATTATACTATGACAACTACCATAGAGAAAAGTTATTGTGTTTATATTTTCAAAAAGATTACATTTTCTATTTTCGCTTCTGCACTTCAAACTAACCTATGAATATGCGATTTCCTCTAAAAAGTTCTTAAGTCAATCTAAAAGCATGATGAGAACACGTAAATGGCTGAATACTTATGGCATTTCAAAGAAGAAGTAAAAGAAAGGGCACGCAAAAGATGTCGTGGTTAAAAAAGCTCATGGAGTTTGTATGGAAAGCATAATGGTTAGAGGAAATGCCGATGGTAAGTGTTATACCCCAAAATTTGCCCGCATCTTTTTTCAAGAAAACTCCAATCTGGAAATTAAGAGTCTCATATAATCATGGATTTTTATTTCAACAAATATCCTGACATATGAAATACTTAGTTTTTAGAATTTTTCTTATACAGTAATTTGGCTTGCAGTTGAATTTATTCTTACGCAAACGCCAAATACTGTTTATTACTTTACACATGCTATTTATTTATTTACAGATAAATAGTACTGACACAATTGGTACAGAGTTAAATCTTTTTGCAGGCGCAGAATCAGGAAACTCAGACTGTACTGGTAACAAGCAGATTATTATTATCTTTTGTTTCCCACTAATTTTTGTACTATATTTCATTATTTTCAAAAATCTTTTCAAATCTCTTTTTCAAAAATCAAATCCTAACTTTATTCTCTACATCTCTCTTTTTCCCAACACTATCATACACTTTCTTTCAAATCTCACTTCCACTCAAATTCTCCTTTTGTACGGAATCACATCATTCCCCAACGTCTCTATCCTTCTTTCCACTCTATAAATACCTCTCATTTTCTCATAAAAATCTCACATCAAATTCTAATTCATCTCTCAAATTTCTACTTCATAATCCATCCTTTCTTCTTTCCCGACAAAATGGCGAAGCGGTGGGAAACGTGTTTTCTTATGGTCATCACCATTGCTACGGTGATCATGTCTTTCTTCTGTCTACATAGCCCGGAACATTGTGGACCTGGGATGCTTATGCTCCCAATCATCTACATGTTACTATTTGTAGCATGGGTTATCAATCGTCATTCTTAAAATTTGCCGTATTTCTTATTTCTTAAATGTACCGTTTATTCGTCGTACTGTTCAATATAGTATGTAATATTTGTACTGTCAGTATTAAATGTTGTACTATTTTTCATAATATTGCTTAATTACTCGGATAATATTTTATGTGTTTTCTGCCAGTCAAATATTCATTTTTCTGTGCATTAAATGATTTTCAGGGTTATTATCGGTAATTTTGCTCGCGTACAGTAAATATTAGTTATTTATTATGTCTGTGTTTTTTTTAACAAGTCATGTAAATAAACTTTAATCTTTCACATAAAACAAAAACAAAAAAAAGAAAATTAACTTTGACTGTTGATTTTTCACTCTAACTGCTACGTCAATACCTGAACAGTCAGTTGACAGCCAAACTGATGGCAGTACAATTCTCAGTGTTTTGTACCATCAATCAAATCAATCTTTTACAATTCAAAATTCCAAGATTTTTGTTCTAGAAGTCTTCGGAATATCACGCGATTAGCAGAGACTCAACACTGCACAAAAATCAGGTACGCTTAACTGTCTCCTACATAAACAGTCCCTGACTGGGGTTTTCTTGTTTTTACAGGAGAAACAAGCTTTTGAGACCTCAAATGGATTTCATGCTGTTTACGGTGATTTTCGGTAAACAACCGCTAGTCTTCCAAACTATAATAAATATGATTTGGTTACTCGCAGGATCGACTAGATTGATCCTAGGACACATAGTCAAGAAGATTGTTATCAATGTTCATTCGAACCATATTCATGATTCGTCTTCTTCAATAAGCGTTGTTCGATTAAAGAACAAATAATCTTGATAATCACTTTGTTATATGTAAGTGTGATTTCAACGAAAAGATAAGTAACATAACATATGAAATTAAAAGGACTATTAAAACATAAGGAATCTTAAAATGCAGAAACGTTAAAGACTTTGAAAGTAAATAACATGAAAGTAATTCGAAAGTAAATGACATTAAAGTAAAGATACAGAAATGTAAATGGCAAGAAGTAAATGAAATGCAGTAATTCTGGAAGATATTTGAAAACGAAAGATAATACACATGTATTAAAGTGGTGGTGTCATACGTACATTTTCTCAACAAACTCTTTCTCTTAACGCTTGATACTTGAGTAAATATGTGAGTGATTTGTACAAAATGAACACACAGAATCCTAACATTAAGACTCCTATTTATACTAGTTTCGACCTTAACGGTCCTACACTAATCTGCTGCCACGTCTCTCATAAGAACTTCTAGCGACGCGATCTGTTACTTGGACAGTTACGAAACCGTCTTCGAATTTCAAATCTTCCCGCCTGAGTCCGTCTTCGACGCGTGGCAGTATATTTAAAAACACTACGAAAACACGCTAAGTAGTAATATTTTATAGATTTTGTCTAAGTCCCCGAAGACACATACTTTCACTAGCTTTCAGTATTCACTATCTTCATAACGAACTTAGAAATCTTTATTCTCGAAGCATGACCATCAGTAGCCATTCTTTTATTTTTAAGGGATGGCCATCAGTAACCATCTTTCCTCCGATTTTCCACTTCTTCGAAGGACAAATATTACAAAACGAAATCTTCAGCTAACAAATTGCCCCCAATAAATGCCTGTTTCGAGAATCAACAGAAATAGGCGTTTCTTGTCATTATAAGATTTCGTTCTTTATTGATCTTTGAGAGTTCCAAGACTGCTGACTAACGTCATAATCATTGATGACCCTATTTCCGAAACGTCTTGTCATTTTCAAAGATGTCTTCTCATAATTTACATTCCCACGTTTTTACCTTACTTCTTGATCATTACTCCTACATACTAGGAGTGAAGCTAACTTATTCGACCGCCGTTGGATTAAATCACCAGCCGCCACGTGTTCTTTGGGTTTTACCCAAAAGATTTAAAAAGGGTTTCCGTTAAACCTTTAAATACTTGGTCTTGCACTTCTATACAACCTTTCATTCCTATTTCTTCATCTTCTTCAACAAAAACCAAACATCTTCAATCTTTTCAAAAATCTTGTTCCCTTAATCAAAAATTTCTCTATGGCTTCATCTTCAAATGTTCTTCAACCTGTTCTGAAGCTCCAATCAACAACACGGTCTGGGGAACAAGAACACATTCAAAACCCTAACACCGAAGAAATACGCGCTATTTACGCTTCCCAGGTAATCATTCCCTTTGAACTTTCTGGAAAATCTCTTGCTTTTATGGGTCCGTTACCAGGTGAAAACATCCCATCTCTGAATAGATTCTTCCCTGCTTATTACAAGACTAGACCATTAGTTAGCAAAATTAAGATAGATGAAGATGGTTGTTCTCCCTCAGGAAAATCTGCTAACATTGAAGAAACTTCAACTGTCACCCCTTTAGCTTTAACGAAAATTAGGTTAAACTATATGACCAACTCTGTAAAAGTGTTTAGGTCAATTCCTTTAGCCAAAGATCCTGATTTGTACTATGCTTGGTTAGAAAAAGTAGAGAAACAGAAAGAATCCTTCTGGAAATCGTTAGGAATATACGATTTGATTCAACTGTCAAAAACAGGTTTAGAATATAACCAACCCATGTTAGTAGCAGCGGTTCACTTTTGGGATGCTTCTCACAACACTTTCCATCTCCCATGTGGAATGGTTACCCCTACTCTTTTCGATGTGGCTGCGTTACAGGACTTCGACCAACTGGCGAAACCTTCGATCCCAATGAAATGGATAATGATACTATTGGTTTTAATGACTCGCAAGTCACTTATACTGCATTCATCCAGAAGCACCATATCACCACCGAAACGACAGTATCCGATGAAGAGCATATTGCTTTCCTAGCGTTGTGGCTCTCACGATGTGCCTTCTGCTCAAGATCCATACAAGTTGCAAAAAGGTACCTTTGCATGGCTAATCAGTTGCATGCTGGAAAAAAGCTCAACCTCAGCCAACTGCTTTTAGGGTCTCTTTATGAAAACCTCAGCGAAGCTGCAAACCTTACCAAGAATTTCAAATCCGGTAGTTTACTTTATGCTGGTCCTTTCTGGCTATTACAACTGTGGCTTAATGCTACATTCGAAACTCATCTTCCTTTTCGAGGAAACGTCAATGAGGAGGATAGCAAAATCAAAAATCAAACCATAGAAGGGACCAGGTTAGCTTACCTAACTCCAAAAGAAGAAATTGGAAAGCTTCGTGAACACTTTCTGGCATATTCAATGATGTTTGCCCGGCGTAACCAGTTCGATCCTTCTATGGCCCCATTTGTACACAGAACAATAGGTCCCGAATGGTTTACTAGAAAATTCCCATCAACATCTCAGGATCAACAAACTGAGTCTATGGAAATTTGAGAAGCTTTTCTGACTCCAAGGCTATTTTCCCATCGCCTTCGACCATCAAAAGGTCAATGTATTCTCATGTGCTATCAACCAAATTTGGTCTCGAGACAGTTTGGGTTGGTTCAAATAAAACCCAAGTGCTTATATGAGAAAAGGAGCCATATGTGTTTCCATACCTTGTACTTGACTGAAGAAGAATGTGAAACAAAAATCAACAAATACGTTGGCACCACAAATCTTTCTCCTGTTCCTTTCGAACCTGCTTTTTGCTCTACACCAGATTTTCATCAATGGTGGACGGATTATTATAGTTCTCAAATTTTTGATGCTGATAGCCTTGCCCAAGAACTAACTGCAGCTTTTACTGATGTGCAGGAAAATTTTCAAAATGGTACTTCAACTCATATTAAAGAAATCCAAGCTTTCCAAAAATTCTTTGAAACTATCTACAGGCCTGATGATCTTAGTCGGACCGTTCGTGAGGCTGCAGTCATTTTGCGCAAAACGTTTTCCGCCAAACTGGATAAGTTGAAATTGCCCTCGTATGTTCGACCAGAACTACGTTATGAAGTGGCTTTCAAACTTAATCCTCCAAAATTCCCTCCACTACCAAGTGCTGATTTTGGTGTGGCTTTAAGTCCTCCTTTCCCAGGCTGGTTCGTGTGTGGGAATGCTCTCAAAATTCTTCGAGAGAGTACCAAAAAACGCGCTGAACGAGTGGTTCCGACTAAGCATACCTTGGATACTTTCAAAGGAAATCTTCATATAGATCTTAAACATGTTCGTGTCCTGACTCTAATACCTGAAGGTTTGGATTAAGACAATCTTTTCGACTGACTTTTCTTTTCTTTGCTGATATATTGATTTCAGTTTCAACTACAGCTGTTGCACGAAGGAGGAAGATCAAGGAAGCTTCTGCCCAAAAAGATTCTGGGACATCTAAGAGCAACAAACCAAGTGAAAGTGATTCCATCGTCACTGGCAAGAAGCCCACGGTACATACTCATCTCATAATCTTAATCTTGTACAATCTGTGAGTAGTATCCATCTTACTTATCGTCTATTTGCCAGAGCTTGAAACCCCCAACAGGTTCGAAGCGGAAAGTTTCTTCGACAACTGCCTCAGATGGCGAAGATAAATCCCCTCCCCAAACTAGACAAGGACACAAGAAGAGACAAAAAGCTGTTACCCCTTCAAGAAAAGGGAAAGGGATAAGTCCCTCTAAAGCTGCTTCTCCTGGCGATAAGGCGTCCTCTGAAGAGTCTCCTTTGAAAACTGCTAGTAATGCTTTCGTTGTGGAAAGTCATAATTCAAGTCCAGACAATATCCCAACCAAGGTATTTGGGTTCCACCCCACATATTATCTTGTGATTTTAACCAAATAATTGAACTGACATTTACCTTGTTATTGCAGGATGACGCTGGCACTGCCACTTCAGGTTTTAAGGATCATGGCTTTACCATTAATGTTGACAAACTTTACGGTAATTGTCAAACTTTAACTTTCGTCAACTAAACCCCTCAAAGGCTTATCTTTATGACTAACTTTGCTCCGTTTAATACAGATACTTCTCAAAACAAAACTCATGTTCTCTCGCCAGTCTTCGAAGATGTTAGGCCAATCGCCACCATATTGCCTAATGAACCAGTCGAAGAAAGCCAATCCACTGACGAATCCCCACCTACTCATCAAGACAAAAATTTGGAAGAAGATCACCCATTCTCAGGCAGCGACAATGTGAACCCACAACCACATGACAGCGAAGATACTGCGTCGGAGAAAGATGCTATGGAAGAGACTTCTAAACCAAAAAAACAAGATCCTCAAGGAACTTCGACTCTGTTTACGGTGATTTCCGGTAAACAACCGCTAGTCTTCCAAACTATAATAAATATGATTTGGTTACTTGCAGGATCGACTAGATTGATCCTAGGACACATAGTCAAGAAGATTGTCATCAACGTTCATTCGAACCATATTCATTATTTGTCTTCTTCAATAAGCGTTGTTCGATTAAAGAACAAGTAGTCTTGACAATCACTTTGTTACATATAAATGTGGCTTCAACGAAAAGATAAGTAACATAACATAGAAAATTAAAAGAACTATTGAAACGTAAAGAATCTTAAACTGCAGAAATGTAAAAGACTTTGAAAGTAAATAACATTAAAGTAAAGATACAGAAATGTAAATGGCAAGAAGTAAACGAAATGCAGTAATTCTGGAAGATATTTAAAACAAAAGGTAATACACATGTATTAAAATGGTGGTGTCATACGTACATTTTCTCAGCGAACTCTTTCTCTTAACGCTTGATACTTGAGTAAATATGTGAGTGATTTGTACAAAATGAACACACCGAATCCTAACATTAAGACTCCTATTTATACTAGTTTCGACCTTAACGGTCCTATACTAATCTGCTGCCACGTTTCTCATAAGAATTTCTAGCGATGCCATCTGTTACTTGGACAGTTACGAAACCGTCTTCGAATTTCAAATCTTCCCGCCTGAGTCTGTCTTCGATGCGTGGCAGTGTATTTAAACAAACACTACGAAAAAACACGCTAAGTAGTAATACTTGAATATATTTACAAATTTGTCTAAGTCCCCGAAGACAAATACTTTTCACTAGCTTTCAGTATTCATTATCTTCTTGGTGAACTTAGAAATCTCTACTCTCGAAGCATGACCATCAGTAGTCATTCTTTTATTTTTAAGGGATGGCCATCAGTAACCATCTTTCCTTCGATTTTCTACCTTTTCGAAGGATAAATAATATAAAACGAAATCTTCAGCTAACAAATTGCCCCCAATAAATGCCTTTTTCGAAAGTCAACAGAAATAGGCGTTTCTTGTCATTATAAGATTTCGTTCTTTATTGATCTTTGAGAGTTCCAAGACTGCTGACTAACGTTATAATCATTGATGACCCTGTTTCCGAAACGTCTTGTCATTTTCAAAGATGTCTTCTCATAACTTACATTCCCACGTTTTAACCTTACTTCTTGATCATTACTCCTACATACTAGGAGTGAAGCTAACTTTATTCGACCGCCGTTGGATTAAATCACCAGCCGCCACGTGTTCTTTGGATTTTACCCAAAAGATTTAAAAAGGGTTTCCGTTAAACCTTTAAATACTTGGTCTTGCACTTCTACACAACCTTTCATTCCTATTTCTTCATCTTCTTCAAAAAACCAAACATCTTCAATCTCTTCAAAATCTCGCTCTCTTAATCAGAAATTTCTCTATGGCTTCATCTTCAAATGTTCTTCAACCTGCTCTGAAGCTCCAATCAAAAACATGGTCTGGGGAACAAGAGCACGTTCAAAACCCTAACACCGAAGAAATACGCGCTATTTACGCTTCCCAGGTAATCATTCCCTTTGAACTTTCTGGAAAATCTCTCGCTTTTATGGGTCCATTACCAGGTGAAAATATCCCATCTCTGAATAAATTCTTCCCTGCTTATTACAAGACTAGACCATTAGTTAGCAAAATTAGGATAGATGAAGATGGCTGTTCTCCCTCAGGAAAATCTGCTAACATGGAAGAAACTCCCACTGAAACTCCTTTAGCTTTAGCGAAAATTAGGGTAAACTATATGACCAACTCTGTAAAAGTGTTTAGGTCAATTCCTTTGGCCAAAGATCCTGATTTGTACTATGCTTGGTTAGAAAAAGTAGAGAAACAGAAAGAATCCTTCTGGAAATCGTTAGGAATATACGATTTGATTCAACTGTCAAAAACAGGTTTAGAATATAACCAACCCATGTTAGTAGCAGCAGTTCACTTTTGGGATGCTTCTCACAACACTTTCCATCTCCCATGTGGAATGGTTACCCCTACTCTTTTCGATGTGGCTGCGTTACAGGACTTCGACCAACTGGCGAAACCTTCGATCCCAATGAAATGGATAATGATACTATTGGTTTTAATGACTCGCAAGTCACTTATACTGCATTCATCCAGAAGCACCATATCACCACCGAAACGACAGTATCCGATGAAGAGCATATTGCTTTCCTAGCGTTGTGGCTCTCACGATGTGCCTTCTGCTCAAGATCCATACAAGTTGCAAAAAGGTACCTTTGCGTCTCTTTATGAAAACCTCAGCGAAGCTGCAAACCTTACCAAGAATTTCAAATCCGGTAGTTTACTTTATGCTGGTCCTTTCTGGCTATTACAACTGTGGCTTAATGCTACATTCGAAACTCATCTTCCTTTTCGAGGAAACGTCAATGAGGAGGATAGCAAAATCAAAAATCGAACCATAGAAGGGACCAGGTTAGCTTACCTAACTCCAAAAGAAGAAATTGGAAAGCTTCGTGAACACTTTCTGGCATATTCAATGATGTTTGCCCGGCGTAACCAGTTCGATCCTTCTATGGCCCCATTTGTACACAGAACAATAGGTCCCGAATGGTTTACTAGAAAATTCCCATCAACATCTCAGGATCAACAAACTGAGTCTATGGAAATTTGAGAAGCTTTTCTGACTCCAAGGTTATTTTCCCATCGCCTTCGACCATCAAAAGGTCAATGTATTCTCATGTGCTATCAACCAAATTTGGTCTCGAGACAGTTTGGGTTGGTTCAAATAAAACCCAAGTGCTTATATGAGAAAAGGAGCCATATGTGTTTCCATACCTTGTACTTGACTGAAGAAGAATGTGAAACAAAAATCAACAAATACGTTGGCACCACAAATCTTTCTCCTGTTCCTTTCGAACCTGCTTTTTGCTCTACACCAGATTTTCATCAATGGTGGACGGATTATTATAGTTCTCAAATTTTTGATGCTGATAGCCTTGCCCAAGTACTAACTGCAGCTTTTACTGATGTGCAGGAAAATTTTCAAAATGGTACTTCAACTCATATTAAAGAAATCCAAGCTTTCCAAAAATTCTTTGAAACTATCTACAGGCCTGATGATCTTAGTCGGACCGTTCGTGAGGCTGCAGTCATTTTGCGCAAAAAGTTTTCCGCAAAACTGGATAAGTTGAAATTGCCCTCGTATGTTCGACCAGAACTACGTTATGAAGTGGCTTTCAAACTTAATCCTCCAAAATTCCCTCCACTACCAAGTGCTGATTTTGGTGTGGCTTTAAGTCCTCCTTTCCCAGGCTGGTTCGTGTGTGGGAATGCTCTCAAAATTCTTCGAGAGAGTACCAAAAAACGCGCTGAACGAGTGGTTCCGACTAAGCATACCTTGGATACTTTCAAAGGAAATCTTCATATAGATCTTAAACATGTTCGTGTCCTGACTCTAATACCTGAAGGTTTGGATTAAGACAATCTTTTCGACTGACTTTTCTTTTCTTTGCTGATATATTGATTTCAGTTTCAACTACAGCTGTTGCACGAAGGAGGAAGATCAAGGAAGCTTCTGCCCAAAAAGATTCTGGGACATCTAAGAGCAACAAACCAAGTGAAAGTGATTCCATCGTCACTGGCAAGAAGCCCACGGTACATACTCATCTCATATTCTTAATCTTGTACAATCTGTGAGTAGTATCCATCTTACTTATCGTCTATTTGCCAGAGCTTGAAACCCCCAACAGGTTCGAAGCGGAAAGTTTCTTCGACAACTGCCTCAGATGGCGAAGATAAATCCCCTCCCCAAACTAGACAAGGACACAAGAAGAGACAAAAAGCTGTTACCCCTTCAAGAAAAGGGAAAGGGATAAGTCCCTCTAAAGCTGCTTCTCCTGGCGATAAGGCGTCCTCTGAAGAGTCTCCTTTGAAAACTGCTAGTAATGCTTTCGTTGTGGAAAGTCATAATTCAAGTCCAGACAATATCCCAACCAAGGTATTTGGGTTCCACCCCACATATTATCTTGTGATTTTAACCAAATAATTGAACTGACATTTACCTTGTTATTGCAGGATGACGCTGGCACTGCCACTTCAGGTTTTAAGGATCATGGCTTTACCATTAATGTTGACAAACTTTACGGTAATTGTCAAACTTTAACTTTCGTCAACTAAACCCCTCAAAGGCTTATCTTTATGACTAACTTTGCTCCGTTTAATACAGATACTTCTCAAAACAAAACTCATGTTCTCTCGCCAGTCTTCGAAGATGTTAGGCCAATCGCCACCATATTGCCTAATGAACCAGTCGAAGAAAGCCAATCCACTGACGAATCCCCACCTACTCATCAAGACAAAAATTTGGAAGAAGATCACCCATTCTCAGGCAGCGACAATGTGAACCCACAACCACATGACAGCGAAGATACTGCGTCGGAGAAAGATGCTATGGAAGAGACTTCTAAACCAAAAAAACAAGATCCTCAAGGAACTTCGACTCTGTTTACGGTGATTTCCGGTAAACAACCGCTAGTCTTCCAAACTATAATAAATATGATTTGGTTACTTGCAGGATCGACTAGATTGATCCTAGGACACATAGTCAAGAAGATTGTCATCAACGTTCATTCGAACCATATTCATTATTTGTCTTCTTCAATAAGCGTTGTTCGATTAAAGAACAAGTAGTCTTGACAATCACTTTGTTACATATAAATGTGGCTTCAACGAAAAGATAAGTAACATAACATAGAAAATTAAAAGAACTATTGAAACGTAAAGAATCTTAAACTGCAGAAATGTAAAAGACTTTGAAAGTAAATAACATTAAAGTAAAGATACAGAAATGTAAATGGCAAGAAGTAAACGAAATGCAGTAATTCTGGAAGATATTTAAAACAAAAGGTAATACACATGTATTAAAATGGTGGTGTCATACGTACATTTTCTCAGCGAACTCTTTCTCTTAACGCTTGATACTTGAGTAAATATGTGAGTGATTTGTACAAAATGAACACACCGAATCCTAACATTAAGACTCCTATTTATACTAGTTTCGACCTTAACGGTCCTATACTAATCTGCTGCCACGTTTCTCATAAGAATTTCTAGCGATGCCATCTGTTACTTGGACAGTTACGAAACCGTCTTCGAATTTCAAATCTTCCCGCCTGAGTCTGTCTTCGATGCGTGGCAGTGTATTTAAACAAACACTACGAAAAAACACGCTAAGTAGTAATACTTGAATATATTTACAAATTTGTCTAAGTCCCCGAAGACAAATACTTTTCACTAGCTTTCAGTATTCATTATCTTCTTGGTGAACTTAGAAATCTCTACTCTCGAAGCATGACCATCAGTAGTCATTCTTTTATTTTTAAGGGATGGCCATCAGTAACCATCTTTCCTTCGATTTTCTACCTTTTCGAAGGATAAATAATATAAAACGAAATCTTCAGCTAACAAATTGCCCCCAATAAATGCCTGTTTCGAAAGTCAACAGAAATAGGCGTTTCTTGTCATTATAAGATTTCGTTCTTTATTGATCTTTGAGAGTTCCAAGACTGCTGACTAACGTCATAATCATTGATGACCCTGTTTCCGAAACGTCTTGTCATTTTCAAAGATGTCTTCTCATAACTTACATTCCCACGTTTTAACCTTACTTCTTGATCATTACTCCTACATACTAGGAGTGAAGCTAACTTTATTCGACCGCCGTTGGATTAAATCACCAGCCGCCACGTGTTCTTTGGATTTTACCCAAAAGATTTAAAAAGGGTTTCCGTTAAACCTTTAAATACTTGGTCTTGCACTTCTACACAACCTTTCATTCCTATTTCTTCATCTTCTTCAAAAAACCAAACATCTTCAATCTCTTCAAAATCTCGCTCTCTTAATCAGAAATTTCTCTATGGCTTCATCTTCAAATGTTCTTCAACCTGCTCTGAAGCTCCAATCAAAAACACGGTCTGGGGAACAAGAGCACGTTCAAAACCCTAACACCGAAGAAATACGCGCTATTTACGCTTCCCAGGTAATCATTCCCTTTGAACTTTCTGGAAAATCTCTCGCTTTTATGGGTCCATTACCAGGTGAAAATATCCCATCTCTGAATAAATTCTTCCCTGCTTATTACAAGACTAGACCATTAGTTAGCAAAATTAGGATAGATGAAGATGGCTGTTCTCCCTCAGGAAAATCTGCTAACATGGAAGAAACTCCCACTGAAACTCCTTTAGCTTTAGCGAAAATTAGGGTAAACTATATGACCAACTCTGTAAAAGTGTTTAGGTCAATTCCTTTGGCCAAGGATCCTGATTTGTACTATGCCTGGTTAGAAAAAGTAGAGAAACAGAAAGAATCCTTCTGGAAATCGTTAGGAATATACGATTTGATTCAACTGTCAAAGACAGGTTTAGAATACAACCAACCCATGTTAGTAGCAGCAGTTCACTTTTGGGATGCTTCTCACAACACTTTCCATCTCCCCTGTGGAATGGTTACCCCTACTCTTTTTGATGTGGCTGCGATTACAGGACTTCGACCAACTGGCGAAACCTTCGATCCTAACGAAATGGATAATGATACTATTGGTTTTAATGACTCACAAGTCACTTATACTGCATTTATCCAGAAGCATCATATTACCACCGAAACGGCAGTATCCGATGAAGAACATATCGCTTTTCTAGCGCTATAGCTTTCACGATGTGCCTTCTGCTCAAGATCTATTCAAGTTGCAAAGAGATAC